>NW_026283994.1:2500-9367 GCF_023373465.1 Oncorhynchus keta
CACAAGTCCGGCTTAGAGTCTGTCCAATCTGATAATCTAATGCCTTTTTCAGTTTTAGTGGAAAATACATCTGACCTACACAGATGAATGCCTCAACTTGTTACATTGTCTGCATCCCAAGTGTCTGTATGTGTGTGTGTGTGTGTGTGTGCTTGCGTGCATCGCTCTCTCTCTCTGTGTATGTGTGCGTGTGTGTGTGTACGTATGTTTGTGTGTGTGTGTGTGTGTACGTGTTTGTGTGTGTGTGTGTGTGTGTGTGTGTGTGTGTGTGTGTGTGTGTGTGTGTGTGTGTGTGTGTGTGTGTGTGTGTGTGTGTGTGAGTGTTTGTGTGGTGTGATCAAAGGGTAAATCATTTAAATAAATGACTAAATCAAGGGTAGAGATTGATGCTTGTAATTTAAAGGCCTCCCTCAGTCAACAGTGTGACAGCTTTTACAGCTCCTCAGAGAGAGGGCCGTGAGTCAACCCCAAGAGGTGCCTCGGCAAAACGCTTATGACAGGAATCTGGCACACTGTGTGTGTGTGTGTGTGTGTGTGTGTGTGTGTGTGTGTGTGTGTGTGTGTGTGTGTGTGTGTGTGTGTGACTGACTGTCTGTGTGTGTGTGTACTGCATGACTCTGGGCTGCATTATTAGCACAAGGGAAACAAACTGCTTAGCAGAATTCACACATTCAATTACAACATGTAAAGATGGGAGTCTCTCTGTGTGATACCTACTGATTACTACATGTAAAGATGGGAGTCTCTCTGTGTGATACCTACTGATTACAACATGTAAAGATGGGAGTCTCTGTGTGATACCTACTGATTACAACATGTCAGGATGGGAGTCTCTCTGTGTGATACCTACTGATTACAACATGTCAGGATGGGAGTCTCTCTGTGTGATACCTACTGATTACAACATGTCAGGATGGGAGTCTCTCTGTGTGATACTGATTACAACATGTTACAACATGTCAGGATGGGAGTCTCTCAGGATGGGAGTGTGATACCTACTGATTACAACATGTCAGGATGGGAGTCTCTCTGTGTGATACCTACTGATTACAACATGTCAGGATGGGAGTCTCTCTGTGTGATACCTACTGATTACAACATGTCAGGATGGGAGTCTCTCTGTGTGATACTACTGACAACACTGATTCTCAACATGTCAGGATGGGAGTCTCTCTGTGTGATACCTACTGATTACAACATGTCAGGATGGGAGTCTCTCTGTGTGATACCTACTGATTACAACATGTCAGGATGGGAGTCTCTCTGTGTGATACCTACTGATTACAACATGTCAGGATGGGAGTCTCTCTGTGTGATACCTACTGATTACAATCTCACAGCTACCAGTAACACTATATTAGTCCCAAATGGTATACTGGTGTGGGTAGGTGGGTGGTGTTTATCGTCCAATTGGATTTGAAGTTGAATAAGGACTTTGTTGGCATTGTCTGTCTGACTGGCAGAATGGAGTCTCCAACGTGCCCTTTGTGATAGATAGTCACACAGAGTTGATGTTCATATTGAACAGAGACCTTGCTGTTGTTTTCTAAATAATTCAACAATGAGCAAACAGCGATCTCTCTCTCTCTCTCTCTCTCTCTCTCTCTCTCTCTCTCTCTCTCTCTCTCTCTCTCTCTCTCTCTCTCTCTCTCTCTCTCTCTCTCTCTCTCTCTCTCTCTCTCTGTATCTCTCTCTCTATGCTCCCTCCTTCCCTCTCTCATAGGTATTGCACTATAAAGGGAATAGGCTTCTATTTGGGACGCAGATCAAGTAAAGGAGGAAAATCAGGCTACATTCCAGATCTAAATAGACATCCCATAAGTCCACTCAAGGGAAATCAAAACAGTTGATTAGGGATGTATTTAAAACGTGCACGTCCTCATTTAAAGCCAATCCACTTCGCCCTAATTAATTGTTTGCCCTCCTTCACTCCAACCATGTCAATTATTTTGTTGTAAAGCACCAGTCAATGTCAAAAGGCAACAGTGACCTCCAATCCCCATTCCTTATTGCTGCATGATTTACATGCAATGCTCTCTGTGGATTAATATAATAATAATAAATATATGCCATTTAGCAGACGCTTCTATCAAAGCAACTTACAGTCATGTGTGCATACATTCTACGTATGGGTGGTCCCGGGAATTGAACCCACTACCCTGGCGTTACAAGCGCCATGCTCTACCAACTGAGCTACAGAAGGACCACTACATTGATAGCCTAATGCATGTTTAAATTCAGCATTGGGGATAACTCTGGACAGACAGCCTCAAAACAGTGTCTTCCACCACCAAGATCCACACGGACTGAGAACATCTCATCACTGAAGCCGAGGCTTTGAATAAGAAACTAGCATCATCACAGTGGAATTTCCTTTTTTTGTAATTTTAATTTAACTAGACAAGTCAGTTAAGAACTAATTTTTATTTATAATGGCCTATCTGGGAGTGGACAGTAGGTTAAACTGCAGCCCAGGGATTCGATCTAGTGGCAACTTTCAGTTACTAGTCCAATGTTCTAACCACTAAGGCTACCTGCCTCCTTGGAACCTTGCACATCTGAAAACAGCATAGAAAATGAAAACATTCATGGCTCTATTTCAACACATCTAACGCAATGGTACATCTACAGTGGTACATCTACAGTGGTACATCTACAGTGGTACATCTACAACGGTACATCTACAGTGGTACATCTACAGTGGTACATCTACAGTGGTACATCTACAATGGTACATCTACAATGGTACATCTACAGTGGTACATCTACAGTGGTACATATACAGTGGTACATATACAGTGGTACATCTACAGTGGTACATATACAGTGGTACATCTACAGTGGTACATCTACAGTGGTACATATACAGTGGTACATCTACAGTGGTACATCTACAGTGGTACATATACAGTGGTACATCTACAGTGGTACATCTACAGTGGTACATCTACAGTGCAGGTGGGAGCACTACAGGTTCAGATTGTGTCAGAAATATTGTTGCTATTTTCACTTACTGGCGTTGCCGCCGAAAGGGCTGTGTTTTGACGAATTAACAAGTTGTGTGTTTTTGTCGAAGGCTTGGCCCCTCACTGGCCAATCAGAACGTGCTCCGTGGCGAATAATGTGTTTTGTTTCAAGTTGTGTATTTATGGTCTTCTTTTAATGTGTTACCTTGGAATCAACGCCAATTTCATTGTTAGTCCCGTTATAGATTGTTAAATGGTTTACAGAAACGAAATAACAAAATGGAGACATGCGTCTGTGCTAAATATGTTAACTGTCCACATTGTTCTAAGTATTTGAATGGCTTCAATATCATTCACACTGATATAGGGGCTAGGCCTACTAGAAATGACATTATGGCTGAGCATGGACATACCAAACATTCATTATTGATGAGGCTGTGGTAGATTAATTTCCTGTATTACTAAATGAGGAGAGTTACAAACCACACACCAGTCAGAGTTATACTTAAACTTCACCTTTAATAATAATTAATAATGAAGCTTTCGCAATAGCATTTGACTTTCAACAATTCAACAATCTCTAATGAAAAGTTGAGAGTGTCAACATAATGGCAACTGAGATCTTTCATAACAAAGATCCACCCCTCTCAACTTTACATGGCAAACCACAGATCTCAGGAACTGTTCAGGGCCTTTTACTTGAGAAAGGAGTATCCCATAGCCAGATAGCATTAGCTATAAATTATCATTCAGACAAGGTTCTAATCTCGTTCATTACCTCATCCAATGGCATATAGCAATTGTCAACTTTAGATACTCCCATCTCAAATTCACCCCACTCCTGGACAAGCTCACTGAGAGGAGTGAGCCTCTAGGTCATATACTAGGTCAAGATAAGTCCAACATCAGAGGGGACATATAATGGTTCCAGACACTGCCATACTCCTCCCCCCCAAATGGGAAAAGGAGGGAGTGACTGGCTTACAGACATTGTGGAGATAATTAATTGGTTCCCCATTAATCACGCCATCCCTTCACATGGTTTAGGAATAGGTAAAGACACATTCACATAAGAAGACAATGTTCCATTCTGTCCTCCTACCTTTCTGATATTCTGCATAGCACCAGATGGTTTAACAGATACATTCATACAAGTCTGAACTCTACCCTTTCTGGGCCCCAAGTGACTGAGTCCTAGCTGAGAAGGGATACGTGCAAACTGCCAACCCTATAGTCCAAAGTGAAACATTCTAATGACAAGTATCTCACATAAGCATATGATGCAAATAAAACATCTTATCTATGTTACCCAACTAATTCTGATTCATCCGCCACAATGCCTAAAAAAGACAATGTATAACTAATCAAATTCTAAACGAAACAACTTGGTTTAAATAGGCTCTGTCACACTTCCAGGCACCATCATTTCTCTCATGTAATATTAAAACCACTCAGACTATAGAGGGATTTACACACATCCAAACTCTTCACAGGAGCTGGACATAGATTCAATATAAAGGACAAAGATCCAATATAAAGGACAAAGATCCAATATAAAGGACAAAGATCCAATATAAAGGACAAAGATCCAATATAAAGGACAAAGATCTAATATAAAGGACAAAGATCCAATATAAAGGACAAAGATCCAATATAAAGGACAAAGATCCAATATTTACCCCCCCCTCCCCCCACACACACCTTTATTTAACAAGGAAGGCTAGTTGAGAACAAGTTATCATTTACAACTGTGACCTGGCCAAGATAAAGCAAAGCAGTTCGAAACATACAACAACACAGAGTTACACATGGAATATAAAGAATAAGATCCAATATAAAGGACAAAGATCCAATATAAAGGACAAAGATCCAATATAAAGGACAAAGATCCAATATAAAGGAAAAAGATCCAATATAAAGATAAAGGGAGTATGCCCACTCACCGTTATACTGCATCTCTACACATCTCTCACACATCTCTAGACGAGTTAATGCAAGCTTGGCACGGACGTTGTCACCATAATACCGGGAAGGTGAATCATTCTAAGTTTAGTTGTAATAAAATGTAACAACAACCAAGCAATCAGTTATTATATAGCTGTTTCTCCACAATTTCATCATATCCAAAATGGTAGTTCCAGTCTTGTCCCATCGCTGCAACTCACGTACAGACTCGGGAGAGGAGGAAGTCGAGAGCCGTGCCTTCTCCGAAACACGACCCGACCAAGCTGCACTGCTTCTTGACATGCTTCTGCACGGTTAAATAAACACGGTTAAATAATGTGGGCCTGCCTCCCACGGTTAAATAATGTGGGTCTGCCTCCCACGGTTAAATAATGTGGGCCTGCCTCCTGCACGGTTAAATAATGTGGGCCTGCCTCCTGCACCTGCACGGTTAAATAATGTGGGCCTCCTGCACGGTTAAATAATGTGGGCCCTCCTGCATGGTTAAATAATGTGGGCCTGCTACATGGTTAAATAATGGGTCTGCCTCCTACACGGTTAAATAATGTGGGCCTGCCTCCTGCACGGTTAAATAATGTGGGCCTGCCTCCTGCGGTTAAATAATGTGGGCCTGCTTCCTACACGGTTAAATAATGTGGGCCTGCCTCCTACACGGTTAAATAATGTGGGTCTGCCTCCTGCATGGTTAAATAATGTGGGTCTGCCTCCTGCACGGTTAAATAATGTGGGCCTGCCTCCTGCACGGTTAAATAATGTGGGCCTGCCTCCTACACGGTTAAATAATGTGGGTCTGCCTCCTGCACGGTTAAATAATGTGGGTCTGCCTCCTACACGGTTAAATAATGTGGGTCTGCCTCCTGCACGGTTAAATAATGTGGGTCTGCCTCCTACACGGTTAAATAATGTGGGTCTGCCTCCTGCACGGTTAAATAATGTGGGTCTGCCTCCTACACGGTTAAATAATGTGGGTCTGCCTCCTGCACGGTTAAATAATGTGGGCCTGCCTCCCTACACGGTTAAATAATGTGGGGTCTGCCTCCCTGCGGTTAAATAATGGGGTCTGCCTCCTACACGGTTAAATAATGTGGGCCTGCCTCCTGCCGGTTAAATAATGTGGCCTGCCTCCTGCACGGTTAAATAATGTGGGCCTGCCTCCTGCAGGTTAAATAATGTGGGCCTGCCTCCTACACGGTTAAATAATGTGGGCCTGCCTCCTGCACGGTTAAATAATGTGGGCCTGCCTCCCCTGCGGTTAAATAATGTGGGCCTGCCTCCTGCACGGTTAAATAATGTGGGCCTGCCTCTACACGGTTAAATAATGTGGGCCTGCCTCCTGCGGTTAAATAAAGTGGGCCTGCCTCCTGCACGGTTAAATAATGTGGGCCTGCCTCCTGCACGGTTAAATAATGTGGGCCTGCCTCCTGCACGGTTAAATATCGTGGTCTGCCTCCTGCACGGTTAAATAATGTGGGCCTGCCTCCTACTGCGGTTAAATAATGTGGCCCTGCCTCCTGCTCCGGTTAAATAATGTGGGCCTGCCTCCTGCATGGTTAAATAATGTGGGCCTGCCTCCTGCAGGTTAAATAATGTGGGTCTGCCTCCTGCACGGTTAAATAATGTGGGCCTGCCTCCTGCACGGTTAAATAATGTGGGCCTGCCTCCTGCATGGTTAAATAATGTGGGCCTGCCTCCTGCACGGTTAAATAATGTGGGCCTGCCTCCTACACGGTTAAATAATGTGGGTCTGCCTCCTGCACGGTTAAATAATGTGGGCCTGCCTCCTACACGGTTAAATAATGTGGGTCTGCCTCCTGCTCGGTTAAATAATGTGGGCCTGCCTCCTGCTCGGTTAAATAATGTGGGCCTGCCTCCTACACGGTTAGATAATGTGGGTCTGCCTCCTGCACGGTTAAATAATGTGGGCCTGCCTCCTGCA
>NW_026283995.1:0-10000 GCF_023373465.1 Oncorhynchus keta
CCTCAGCCAGGTGGCTCGTCCAATGACATGTTGTCCAGACCTCAGCCAGGTGGCTCAGTCAATGACATGTGTTTAACCTCCAGGGACATGTTGTCCAGACCTCAGCCAGGTGGCTCGTCCAATGACATGTTTTTAACCTCCAGGGACATGTTGTCCAGACCTCAGCCAGGTGGCTCGTCCAATGACATGTGTTTAACCTCCAGGGACATGTTGTCCAGACCTCAGCCAGGTGGCTCGTCCAATGACATGTTTTTAACCTCCAGGGACCTGTTGTCCAGACCTCAGCCAGGTGGCTCGACCAATGACATGTGTTTAACCTCCAGGGACCTGTTGTCCAGACCTCAGCCAGGTGGCTCGTCCAATGACATGTTGTCCAGACCTCAGCCAGGTGGCTCGTCCAAAGACATGTGTTTAACCTCCAGGGACATGTTGTCCAGACCTCAGCCAGGTGGCTCGTCCAATGACATGTGTTTAACCTCCAGGGACATGTTGTCCAGACCTCAGCCAGGTGGCTCGTCCAATGACATGTTTTTAACCTCCAGGGACATGTTGTCCAGACCTCAGCCAGGTGGCTCGTCCAATGACATATTTTTAACCTCCAGGGACATGTTGTCCAGACCTCAGCCAGGTGGCTCGTCCAATGACATGTTTTTAACCTCCAGGGACATGTTGTCCAGACCTCAGCCAGGTGGCTCGTCCAATGACATGTGTTTAACCTCCAGGGACATGTTGTCCAGACCTCAGCCAGGTGGCTCGTCCAATGACATGTTTTTAACCTCCAGGGACATGTTGTCCAGACCTCAGCCAGGTGGCTCGTCCAATGACATGTTTTTAACCTCCAGGGACATGTTGTCCAGACCTCAGCCAGGTGGCTCGGTCCAATGACATGTTTTTAACCTCCAGGGACATGTTGTCCAGACCTCAGCCAGGTGGCTCATCCAATGACATGTGTTTAACCTCCAGGGACATGTTGTCCAGACCTCAGCCAGGTGGCTCGTCCAATGACATGTTGTCCAGACCTCAGCCAGGTGGCTCGTCCAACGACATGTTTTTAACCTCCAGGGACCATGTTGTCCAGACCTCAGCCAGGTGGCTCAGTCCAATGACATGTTTTTAACCTCCAGGGACATGTTGTCCAGACCTCAGCCAGGTGGCTCGTCCAATGACATGTTTTTAACCTCCAGGGACATGTTGTCCAGACCTCAGCCAGGTGGCTCGTCCAATGACATGTTGTCCAGACCTCAGCCAGGTGGCTCTGTCCAACGACATGTGTTTAACCTCCAGGGACATGTTGTCCAGACCTCAGCCAGGTGGCTCGTCCAATGACATGTGTTTAACCTCCAGGGACATGTTGTCCAGACCTCAGCCAGGTGGCTCGTCCAATGACATGTTTTTAACCTCCAGGGACATGTTGTCCAGACCTCAGCCAGGTGGCTCGTCCAATGACATGTTTTTAACCTCCAGGGACATGTTGTCCAGACCTCAGCCAGGTGGCTCGTCCAATGACATGTGTTTAACCTCCAGGGACATGTTGTCCAGACCTCAGCCAGGTGGCTCGTCCAATGACATGTTTTTAACCTCCAGGGACATGTTGTCCAGACCTCAGCCAGGTGGTTCGTCCTCTGACATGTTTTTAACCTCCAGGGACATGTTGTCCAGACCTCAGCCAGGTGGCTCGTCCAATGACATGTTTTTAACCTCCAGGGACATGTTGTCCAGACCTCAGCCAGGTGGCTCGTCCAATGACATGTTTTTAACCTCCAGGGACATGTTGTCCAGACCTCAGCCAGGTGGCTCGTCCAATGACATGTTTTTAACCTCCAGGGACATGTTGTCCAGACCTCAGCCAGGTGGCTCGTCCAATGACATGTTTTTAACCTCCAGGGACATGTTGTCCAGACCTCAGCCAGGTGGCTCGTCCAATGACATGTTTTTAACCTCCAGGGACATGTTGTCCAGACCTCAGCCAGGTGGCTCGTCCAATGACATGTGTTTAACCTCCAGGGACATGTTGTCCAGACCTCAGCCAGGTGGCTCGTCCAATGACATGTGTTTAACCTCCAGGGACATGTTGTCCAGACCTCAGCCAGGTGGCTCGTCCAATGACATGTGTTTAACCTCCAGGGACATGTTGTCCAGACCTCAGCCAGGTGGCTCGTCCAATGACATGTTTTTAACCTCCAGGGACATGTTGTCCAGACCTCAGCCAGGTGGCTCGTCCAATGACATGTGTTTAACCTCCAGGGACATGTTGTCCAGACCTCAGCCAGGTGGCTCGTCCAATGACATGTTGTCCAGACCTCAGCCAGGTGGCTCGTCCAATGACATGTGTTTAACCTCCAGGGACATGTTGTCCAGACCTCAGCCAGGTGGCTCGTCCAATGACATGTTTTTAACCTCCAGGGACATGTTGTCCAGACCTCAGCCAGGTGGCTCGTCCAATGACATGTTTTTAACCTCCAGGGACATGTTGTCCAGACCTCAGCCAGGTGGCTCGTCCAATGACATGTTTTTAACCTCCAGGGACATGTTGTCCAGACCTCAGCCAGGTGGCTCGTCCAATGACATGTTTTTAACCTCCAGGGACATGTTGTCCAGACCTCAGCCAGGTGGCTCGTCCAATGACATGTGTTTAACCTCCAGGGACATGTTGTCCAGACCTCAGCCAGGTGGCTCGTCCAATGACATGTGTTTAACCTCCAGGGACATGTTGTCCAGACCTCAGCCAGGTGGCTCGTCCAATGACATGTGTTTAACCTCCAGGGACATGTTGTCCAGACCTCAGCCAGGTGGCTCGTCCAATGACATGTGTTTAACCTCCAGGGACATGTTGTCCAGACCTCAGCCAGGTGGCTCGTCCAATGACATGTGTTTAACCTCCAGGGACATGTTGTCCAGACCTCAGCCAGGTGGCTCGTCCAATGACATGTTTTTAACCTCCAGGGACATGTTGTCCAGACCTCAGCCAGGTGGCTCGTCCAATGACATGTGTTTAACCTCCAGGGACCTGTTGTCAGACCTCAGCCAGGTGGCTCGTCCAATGACATGTGTTTAACCTCAGGGACCTGTTGTCCAGACCTCAGCCAGGTGGCTCGTCAATGACATGTGTTTAACCTCCAGGGACATGTTGTCAGACCTCAAAGCCAGGTGGCTCGTCAATGACATGTTTTTAACCTCAGGGACATATTGTCCAGACCTCAGCCAGGTGGCTCGTCCAATGACATGTTTTTAACCTCCAGGGACATGTTGTCCAGACCTCAGCCAGGTGGCTCGTCAATGACATGCAGATAAAATAGTTTCTTGGCGTTCCACAGTGACGAAAGGCTTCAAACACCTAAATCACTGTTAGATGTTGAGGCTTTGTGTGTTTCTTTTTGTGGTGGAGGTGTGGGAACGATTTATATATTAATAACATTTCTGCTTTCATGACTCAGTACTACTCTGTCCTGTCCTGTTAGGACATGTACCATATGACTGGTAATACTCTCAGTCAGATATCATGAGTAAAACTCATGTTTGCAGAATCAGCCCCTGACTCAGCTGAATCCCAGTAAGATGTTAGATAGATTAAAGTACACCTGTCTGAACAAAGCCCACCGGAGGAACCACAGCGAGGCTTTAGTAATAAAGAGTTTTGTTTTTACAAATCTTATCCAGCTGTTGCTGAAATCTCTTCAAAATGGCCTCTCGCTGTTGACGTTTGTTCGTAAAGTCGGTGAGAAGGGAACAGAGTCTTTCTGTCCACGTTTGGCTTCCCCAACCCAGCCCCGCCCTCTCCAAACACCACGACACGGATCACAGATTCACATCTTCTCTCTCTGAGGCCCGCGCCGGCAACGAGCAAATACACCACAGCCAATCACAGCCTGTCGGCCCGGCCATGAGGTAATGTTACGATACGCCCCTGTTCTCAATCAGGTCCTCCCAGCAGGGTGTTGATCTCCAGTTCAGGGTCCCAGCTAGATGAAACGTAGAGACTGAGGCAACGCCACGTGGTTTGGGAGGGAGAGGAGAGAGGGGAGATGGCATCTGGGTCGGTTTGTGTGTTTGATGTTTGGGATCATTTCCCATCAGCTCCTTCCTGAGTTCCCCCTCGACCCCGGACTCTCCATCCCGTCCCCTGGCCCCGGACACACCCGGCCCTCAGAACGCCCTGGAAGTGGTTTGGCCCTCGGCGTCAGGGTCTTTGATAGTGTCCTTGTTATGGTACTCAGCCTGTTCTTCTTACCTGTTATGGTTAGCCTCCTTGACTGGCTGCTCCGTAGTGGGAACGCCTTGAGTGTAAACAGTCCTCCGGTCTGTCCCCTCACCAACTCTCCCTCTCTCCCGCACTCCGCCATCGTACCACCTCTCCCCTCTCTCCCTGGCCTCTCCTATCGGGATGCTGTGTGACTCCTCGTGACCCCGGTACCCCACCCTGACCCCTTGCTCTCTGGAGGAAAAGCCTGTGGTCTTTGGCTCGGCTGGAGGAAATCAAACCCTTCCATTTATTGGTTCTCATAGGCTGTGTTGCTGTAAGGCTCGGAGATAAAGAAAGGGTTGAGATAAATGAGATGATCAACAAACACCCGGCCGTGTTCAATGTAAATGCAGCGGCCAGCATTATTCCGCCACACTGAACTACTCTCCACACGTTCTACAGTTGACGTTGTGTCAGCGTTTCTAACTCCTTCCAGACCCTCCTTTTAAAGGAGTCCCGTTATTTAGTGTATCTAATCATTATAAGTACATTATCCACTTCACAGGGTTTTTTGCCTCCTTTAATGTAATTCAGCTCTGGAGTGAAGAAGGTGATCTGAGCCAAAGGTTCTCGGCAGCTGCTGTGTAAAGTATTTCAAAGAACACTGTGACCTCCCTCTTCATCCCCATCCTGCTGTCTCTCCTCTCCTCCTCCCTCTCCTCCTTTCTCTCTCCTTTCCTCTCCCCCTCCTCTCTCCCTCTCCTCCTTTCCTCTCCTCCCCCTCCACTCTCCTCCCTCTCCCTCCTCTCCTCTCCTCCCTCCACTCCTCCCTCCCCCTCCTTTCCTCTCCTCCCTCTCCCCCCTCCTTTTCCTCTCATTTCCTCCCTCCACTCTCCCCCTTCTTTCCTCTCTCCTCCTCTCATTTCCTCCCTCCACTCTCCTCCCTCCCCCTCCTTTCCTCTCCTCCCTCCACTCTCCTCCCTCCACTCTCCTCCCCCCTCCTTTCCTCCTCCTTTCCTCTCCTTCCTCCTCTCTCCTCCCTTCCTCCCCTCCTCCCTCCTCCTCCTCTCCTCTTTCCTCTCCTCCTCTCATTTCCTCCTCCTTCCCTCTCCCTCCTTTCCTCTCTTTCTCCCCCTCCCTTTCCTCTCCTCCTTTCCTCTCCTCCTCCACTCTCCTCCCTCTCCTCCTCTACTCTCCCTCCCTCCCTCCCTCCTCTCCTCCCTCTCCTCCTCCCCTCCCTCCCCCCCTCCTCTCTCCTCTCCTCCTCTTCCTCCTCCTCCTCCCTCCCTCCACTCTCCTCCTCCCTCCTTCTCTCTCCCTCCTCTCCTCCTCTCCCTCCCTCCCACTCTCCCCTCTCCTCCTCTCCCTCTCCTCCCTCCACTCTCCTCCCTCCTCTCTCCTCCTCTCCTCCCCTCCCTCCTCCCTCCTTTCTCTCCTCCCTCCACTCTCCTCCCTCCTCCTCTCCTCCCTCCACTCTCCTCCCTCCTTCCCTCTCCATCCCTCCTCTCCTGCAGTCTTTGAAGGTGGGGATGATGTTATCCCAGAATATAACTCTAAATCTCCTCCACAGTTATTACATCTCAACACCTTTCGTTCTTCTGTTTTTACCACATTAATCAAGTAGTATTTATTCTCAGTACCCCAGGTCCATACTGAAGTTAAACCACTTCCCAGAGACAAAACCATTAATAAATACATCTGTATAGAATGTTTAAATTCTTGCCAGTAAGAACCACCAGTCACCTGGAGAGAGAGAGAAAGAAACACAAACAGACCCCACAGAGCCCCAGGACAGCAACACAAACAGACCCCACAGAGCCCCAGGACAGCAACACAAACAGACCCCACAGAGCCCCAGGACAGCAACACGAACAGACCCCACAGAGCCCCAGGACAGCAACACGAACAGACCCCACAGAGCCCCAGGACAGCAACATGAACAGACCCCACAGAGCCCCAGGACAGCAACACAAACAGACCCCACAGAGCCCCAGGACAGCAACACAAACAGACCCCACAGAGCCCCAGGACAGCAACACAAACAGACCCCACAGAGCCCCAGGACAGCAACACGAACAGACCCCACAGAGCCCCAGGACAGCAACACGAACAGACCCCACAGAGCCCCAGGACAGCAACACGAACAGACCCACAGAGCCCCAGGACAGCAACACGAACAGACCCCACAGAGCCCCAGGACAGCAACACGAACAGACCCCACAGAGCCCCAGGACAGCAACACGAACAGACCCCACAGAGCCCCAGGACAGCAACACAAACAGACCCCACAGAGACCCAGGACAGCAACACAAACAGACCCCACAGAGCCCCAGGACAGCAACACAACCAGACCCACAGAGCCCCAGGACAGCACCACAAACACACCCCACAGAGCCCCAGGACAGCAACACAAACAGACCCCACAGAGCCCCAGGACAGCAACACAAACAGACCCACAGAGCCCCAGGACAGAAACACAAACAGACCCCACAGAGCCCCAGGACAGCAACACAAACACACCCCACAGAGCCCCAGGACAGCAACACAAACAGACCCCACAGAGCCCCAGGACAGCAACACAAACAGACCCACAGAGCCCCAGGACAGCAACACAAACAGACCCCACAGAGCCCCAGGACAGCAACACAAACAGACCCCACAGAGCCCCAGGACAGCAACACAAACAGACCCCACAGAGCCCCAGGACAGCAACACAAACAGACCCCACAGAGCCCCAGGACAGCAACACAAACAGACCCCACAGAGCCCCAGGACAGCAACACAAACACACCCCACAGAGCCCCAGGACAGCAACACAAACAGACCCCACAGAGCCCCAGGACAGCAACACAAACAGACCCCTCAGAGCCCCAGGACAGCAACACAAACAGACCCCACAGAGCCCCAGGACAGCAACACGAACACACCCCACAGAGCCCCAGGACAGAACAGACCCCACAGAGCCCCAGGACAGAAACACAAACAGACCCCACAGAGTCCCAGGACAGCAACACAAACACACCCCACAGAGCCCCAGGACAGCAACACATTTAGGCCCCACAGAGCCCCAGGACAGCAACACAAACAGACCCCACAGAGCCCCAGGACAGCAACACGAACAGACCCCACAGAGCCCCAGGACAGCAACACAAACAGACCCCACAGAGCCCCAGGACAGAAACACAAACAGACCCCACAGAGCCCCAGGAGAGCAACACAAACAGACCCCACAGAGCCCCAGGACAGCAACACAAACAGACCCCACAGAGCCCCAGGACAGCAACACAAACAGGCCCCACAGAGCCCCAGGACAGCAACACGAACAGACCCCACAGAGACCCAGGACAGCAACACGAACAGACCCCACAGAGACCCAGGACAGCAACACAAACAGACCCCACATAGCCCCAGGACAGCAACACAAACAGACCCCACAGAGCCCCAGGACAGAAACACAAACAGACCCCACAGAGCCCCAGGACAGCAACACAAACAAACCCCACAGAGCCCCAGGACAGCAACACAAACAGGCCCCACAGAGCCCCAGGACAGCAACACAAACAGACCCCACAGAGCCCCAGGACAGCAACACAAACAGACCCCACAGAGCCCCAGGACAGCAACACAAACAGACCCCACAGAGCCCCAGGACACACCACAGTAAATACAACCCATATTTATGTTGATTTATTTTGTACTTTAACCATTTGTACATCATTACAACACGTATATTTACATAACATGACATTTGAAATGTCTTTTTCTTTTGGAAGTTTTGTGAGTGTAATGTTTACTGTTTATTTTTACTGTTTATTTCACTGTAGGTAATTATCCACTTCACTTGCTTTGGCAATGTTAACATGTGTCTCATGCTAATGAGGCTGGGTAGCCTAGTCGTTAGAGCATTGGACTAGTAGGTTACAGGTTCAAATCCCCGAGCTGACAAGGTACAAAATCTTTTTTGAAAATAAGAATTTGTTCTTTTAACTGGCTTGCCTAGTAAAATAAAGGTTAAAAAAATGTTAATTTAATTTACTTGAGTAAGAGGATGGAGCTGTAACAAACAGACCCAGCAGACTGACAACAGATTAGGACAGTGGGCAACACAAACAGACCCCCTGAGCCCCAGGACAGCAACACTCTGGATCCTCTCTGGCCCCAGGACCTCTCTGGACCCTCTCTGGACCCTCTCGGGACCCTCTCTGGGACCCTCTCGGGACCCTCTCTGGATCCTCGCTGGACCCAGGACCTCTCTGGACCCTCTCTGGACCCTCTCTGGACCCTCTCGGGTCCCAGGACCTCTCTGGACCCTCTCTGGACCCTCTCTGGATCCTCTCGGGACCCAGGACCTCTCTGGATCCTCTCTGGATCCTCTCTGGACCCTCTCTGGACCCTCTCTGGACCCAGGACCTCTCTGGATCCTCTCTGGATCCTCTCTGGACCCAGGACCTCTCTGGACCCTCTCTGGATCCTCTCTGGACCCAGGACCTCTCTGGATCCTCTCTGGACCCTCTCGGGACCCAGGACCTCTCTGGACCCTCTCTGGACCCTCTCTGGACCCTCTCTGGATCCTCTCTGGACACAGGACCTCTCTGGATCCTCTCTGGATCCTCTCTGGATCCTCTCTGGACCCAGGACCTCTCTGGATCCTCTCTGGACCCTCTCTGGACCCAGGACCTCTCTGGATCCTCTCTGGATCCTCTCTGGACCCAGGACCTCTCTGGACCCTCTCTGGACCCTCTCTGGACCCAGGACCTCTCTGGATCCTCTCTGGATCCTCTCTGGACCCTCTCTGGATCCTCTCTGGACCCTCTCTGGACCCTCTCTGGACCCAGGACCTCTCTGGATCCTCTCTGGACCCAGGACCTCTCTGGACCCTCTCTGGACCCTCTCTGGATCCTCTCTGGACCCAGGACCTCTCTGGATCCTCTCTGGACCCTCTCGGGACCCAGGACCTCTCTGGACCCTCTCTGGACCCTCTCTGGATCCTCTCTGGACCCAGGACCTCTCTGGACCCTCTCTGGATTCTCTCGGGACCCAGGACCTCTCTGGATCCTCTCTGGATCCTCTCTGGACCCTCTCTGGATCCTCTCTGGACCCAGGACCTCTCTGGACCCAGGACCTCTCTGGATCCTCTCTGGACCCAGGACCTCTCTGGATCCTCTCTGGACCCAGGACCTCTCTGGATCCTCTCTGGATCCTCTCTGGACCCAGGACCTCTCTGGACCCTCTCTGGACCCTCTCTGGACCCAGGACCTCTCTGGATCCAGGACCTCTCTGGATCCTCTCTGGACCCTCTCTGGACCCTCTCTGGACCAGGACCTCTCTGGACCCTCTCTGGACCCAGGACCTCTCTGGATCCTCTCTGGACCCTCTCTGGATCCTCTCTGGACCCTCTCTGGATCCTCTCTGGACCCTCTCTGGACCCTCTCTGGACCAGGACCTCTCTGGATCCTCTCTGGACCCAGGACCTCTCTGGATCCTCTCTGGACCCAGGACCTCTCTGGACCAGGACCTCTCTGGATCCTCTCTGGACCCAGGACCTCTCTGGACCCAGGACCTCTCTGGATCCTCTCCGGATCCCCTCTGGACCAGGACCTCTCTGGATCCAGGACCTCTCTGGACCCTCCAGGACCTCTCTGGACCCAGGACCTCTCTGGACCAGGACCTCTCTGGATCCTCTCTGGATCCTCTCTGGACCAGGACCTCTCTGGATCCTCTCTGGATCCTCTCTGGACTCTCTGAGACATCTGTGGCCATTGTGTTGTGTGACAAAACTGCACATTTTAGAGTGGCTTTTTATTGTCCCCAGCACAAGGT
>NW_026283995.1:15000-85000 GCF_023373465.1 Oncorhynchus keta
TGCCTCTCCTTTCTCTCTCTCCTCTCTGCCTCTCCTTTCTCTCTCTCTCTCCTCTCTGCCTCTCCTTTCTCTCCCTCTCTCCTCTCTGCCTCTCCTTTCTCTCTCTCCTCTCTGCCTCTCCTTTCTCTCCCTCTCTCCTCTCTGCCTCTCCTTTCTCTCTCCCTCTCCTCTCTGCCTCTCCTTTCTCTCCCTCTCTCCTCTCTGTCTCTCCTTTCTCGCCCTCTCTCCTCTCTGCCTCTCCTTTCTCTCTCTCCTCTCTGCCTCTCCTTTCTCTCTCTCCTCTCTGCCTCTCCTTTCTCTCCCTCTCTCCTCTCTGCCTCTCCTTTCTCTCTCTCCTCTCTGCCTCTCCTTTCTCTCTCTCCTCTCTGCCTCTCCTTTCTCTCTCTCCTCTCTGCCTCTCGTTTCTCTCTCTCCTCTCTGCCTCTCCTTTCTCTCCCTCTCTCCTCTCTGCCTCTCCTTTCTCTCTCTCTCTCCTCTCTGCCTCTCCTTTCTCTCCCTCTCTCCTCTCTGCCTCTCCTTTCTCTCCCTCTCTCCTCTCTGCCTCTCCTTTCTCTCCCTCTCTCCTCTCTGCCTCTCCTTTCTCTCCCTCTCCTCTCTGCCTCTCCTTTCTCCCTCTCTCCTCTCTGCCTCTCCTTTCTCTCTCTCCTCTCTGCCTCTCCTTTCTCTCCCTCTCTCCTCTCTGCCTCTCCTTTCTCTCCCTCTCTCCTCTCTGCCTCTCCTTTCTCTCCCTCTCTCCTCTCTGCCTCTCCTTTCTCTCCCTCTCTCCTCTCTGCCTCTCCTTTCTCTCCCTCTCTCCTCTCTGCCTCTCTTTCTCTCCCCTCTCTGCCCTCTTTCTGCCTCTCCTTTCTCTCTCTCCTCTCTGCCTCTCCTTTCTCTCTCTCCTCTCTGCCTCTCCTTTCTCTCTCTCCTCTCTGCCTCTCCTTTCTCTCCCTCTCTCCTCTCTGCCTCTCCTTTCTCTCCCTCTCTCCTCTCTGCCTCTCCTTTCTCTCCCTCTCTCCTCTCTGCCTCTCCTTTCTCTCTCTCCTCTCTGCCTCTCCTTTCTCTCTCTCCTCTCTGCCTCTCGTTTCTCTCTCTCCTCTCTGCCTCTCCTTTCTCTCCCTCTCTCCTCTCTGCCTCTCCTTTCTCTCTCTCCTCTCTGCCTCTCCTCTCTCTCCCTCTCTCCTCTCTGCCTCTCCTTTCTCTCCCTCTCTCCTCTCTCTCCCTCTCTCCTCTCTCTCCCTCTCTCTCCCTCTCTCTCCCTCTCTCCTCTCTCTCCCTCTCTCCTCTCTGCCTCTCCTTTCTCTCCCTCTCTCCTCTCTGGCTCCTTCCCCCTCCTCACACTGTGTGAGGTATAATAATGTGTGCTCATCTGCTCCACTCCACTCATGTCTGTCTGTCCACCAGATAACAGAATCCTGTTGTCAATGCTCGCCCCCCTGAGGGAAACATCTTCCCATCCCTCCCTCTCACCCCCTCCATCCATCCATCCATCCATCCATCCATCGCTCTCTCTCTCCCTCCATCCATCCCTCCCTCCCTCCCATCCCTCCCTCTCACCCCCTCCATCCATCGCTCTCTCTCTCCCTCCATCCATCGCTCTCTCTCTCTCTCCCTCTCCCTCCCTCCCTCCCTCCCTCTCTCCCTCCCTCCCTTCCTACCTCCCATCATCCTCATACTTTTCCGTCATGATGAGAGATGTCTGGCATTCTTCTCTGACCTCTTAAATGTTGCTCAGCCTGTGTGGTCCGTCTTCACGATGACCTAATGCAGGGTGAAGTCGAACTAGAACTTGTCGTGTGTGTGTGTGTGTGTGTGTGTGTGTGTCCAAAACAATACATAGGACAGCATACCGATGCACGCAAACACCAATGACATCACGCAAACACCAATGACATCACGCAAACACCAATGACATCACGCAAACACCAATGACATCACGCAAACACCAATGACATCACACAAACACCAATGACATCACGCAAACACCAATGACATCACACAAACACCAATGACATCACACAAACACCAATGACATCACACAAACACCAGTGACATCACACAAACACCAGTGACATCACACAAACACCAATGACATCGCGCAAACACCAATGACATCACACAAACACCAATGACATCACACAAACACCAATGACATCACGCAAACACCAATGACATCACGCAAACACCAATGACATCACGCAAACACCAATGACATCACACAAACACCAATGACATCACGCAAACACCAATGACATCACGCAAACACCAGTGACATCACACCAATAGGGTTCCTTTCAGGACCGGTGCGGCCCTGGGAATCGTTCCTTCCAACGTTGTTTAGACATGTTGGACTCAGCCTCCATTTTGATTTAGAATAACCACGTTATTATTGTGTTACCCATACAGCTGTTGGACTCAGCCTCCATTTTGATTTAGAATAACCACGTTATTATTGTGTTACCCATACAGCTGTTGGACTCAGCCTCCATTTTGATTTAGAATAACCACATTATTATTGTGTTACCCATACAGCTGTTGGACTCAGCCTCCATTTTGATTTCCTCCTTTCTGCCCTAGAATAACCACGTTATTATTGTGTTACCCATACAGCTGTTGGACTCAGCCTCCATTTTGATTTCCTCCTTTCTACCCTAGAATAACCACATTATTATTGTGTTACCCATACAGCTGTTTGTGACGGTTCCCGTTCATCTGCCCTCCACCTCTGTGGGTGCATCCCAATCCTACTCGATAGACAGGGCACTACTTCTGACTGGAGGCCTGTGGGCTCTGCTGTTGTGGTCCTGCAGTCTGTCTCGGTTGACCGGGAGGCCTGTGGGCTCTGCTGTTGTGGTCCTGCAGTCTGTCTCAGTTGACCGGGAGGCCTGTGGGCTCTGCTGTTGTGGTCCTGCAGTCTGTCTCGGTTGACCGGGAGGCCTGTGGGCTCTGCTGTTGTGGTCCTGCAGTCTGTCTCAGTTGACCGGGAGGCCTGTGGGCTCTGCTGTTGTGGTCCTGCAGTCTGTCTCAGTTGACCGGGAGGCCTGTGGGCTCTGCTGTTGTGGTCCTGCAGTCTGTCTCAGTTGACTGGAGGCCTGTGGGCTCTGCTGTTGTGGTCCTGCAGTCTGTCTCAGTTGACTGGAGGCCTGTGGGCTCTGCTGTTGTGGTCCTGCAGTCTCAGTCTCAGGGAGGAAGTGAAGGAGCTCTGTGGAAAAAGCAGGTAAGGCGCTGGAGGGTCCAGCTAACAGCTCAGGATGAATGCTGACTTTCAGAGCCTTTTATAATGGGCCAGTGATTCAGGGAGAATTAAGAGGAAGTCAAGTCAATTAGCAGCAATGAGCTGGGGGCTGGGGGTTATGGTTGGGCTAGAGGGGGGGGTAGCTCCAGGTCTCAGGGAGGGGCCTGGAATTATTTGGGGTGATGTCATGGCCTGCGTCTAAATGGCACCCTATTCACTATATAGGGCAGTACCCCTGTCCAGGGTCAAAATGGCACCCTATTCACTATATAGGGCAGTACCCCTGTCCAGGGTCTAAATGGCACCCTATTCACTATATAGGGCAGTACCCCTGACCAGGGTCTAAATGGCACCCTATTCACTATATAGGGCAGTACCCCTGACCAGGGTCTAAATGGCACCCTATTCACTATATAGGGCAGTTCCCCTGTCCAGGGTCTAAATGGCACACTATTCACTATATAGGGCAGTACCCCTATCCAGGGTCAAAATGGCACACTATTCACTATATAGGGCAGTACCCCTGTCCAGGGTCTAAATGGCACCCTATAGGGCAGTACCTCTGTCCAGGGTCTAAATGGCACCCTATAGGGCAGTACCTCTGACCAGGGTCTAAATGGCACCCTATAGGGCAGTACCTCTGACCAGGGTCTAAATGGCACCCTATAGGGCAGTATCCCTGTCCAGGATCCAAATGGCACCCTATAGGGCAGTACCTCTGACCAGGGTCTAAATGGCACCCTATAGGGCAGTATCCCTGTCCAGGATCTAAATGGCACCCTATTCACTATATAGGGCAGTACCCCTGTCCAGGGTCCAAATGGCACCCTATTCACTATATAGGGCAGTATCCCTGTCCAGGATCCAAATGGCACCCTATAGGGCAGTACCTCTGACCAGGGTCCATAGGGTGCCATTTGGGCAGTACCTCTGACCAGGGTCTAAATGGCACCCTATAGGGCAGTACCTCTGACCAGGGTCCATAGGGTGCCATTTGGGCAGTACCTCTGACCAGGGTCCATAGGGTGCCATTTGGGCAGTACCTCTGACCAGGGTCCATAGGGTGCCATTTGGGCAGTACCTCTGACCAGGGTCCATAGGGTGCCATTTGGGCTGCATGCATGATGTCAGCTAATTGGCTGACAGGCTGTTGGTGGCCGCTCTGCTCGGTGCTGTTCCACAGTGACACCAGAGAACAGGAAAGACATTGGTGGATGCCTCCCAGGGCCGGACAGAGCACAGCCAAGAGAGAGACACTCACAATGTCAGCGTCAGGGCCAAGACACTCTCTGCTCTCAATATCAGTCAGGTCCCACGCAGTCACATTTCCACCCTTCACTCCCTGGTCCAGTTGACTGTTTTCACTAAAGGGTGGTTCGTTCTTTCTCACAGATTATATTTCTGTTATTCTAGGAAAAATTAAAGGACAGAACATCTCTGAAAACACAGGGACAGTTTAACAGGTCTGTCATACTGAGGAAGATGGATTTTATATTGACCTGTAGTGGAGAAGGAATCCTCTGTGGTCTGTCTGACCTGAAGTGGAGAAACCTCTGTGGTCTGTCTGACCTGTAATGGAGAAACCTCTGTGGTCTGTCTGATCTGTAGTGGAGAAACCTCTGTGGTCTGTCTGACCTGTAGTGGAGAAACCTCTGTGGTCTGTCTGATCTGTAGTGGAGAAGGAAACCTCTGTGGTCTGTCTGACCCGTAGTGGAGAAACCTCTGTGGTCTGTCTGATCTGTAGTGGAGAAACCTCTGTGGTCTGTCTGACCTGTAGTGGAGAAACCTCTGTGGTCTGTCTGACCTGTAGTGGAGAAACCTCTGTGGTCTGTCTGATCTGTAGTGGAGAAACCTCTGTGGTCTGTCTGACCTGTAGTGGAGAATCCTCTGTGGTCTGTCTGACCTGTAGTGGAGAAACCTCTGTGGTCTGTCTGACCTGTAGTGGAGAAACCTCTGTGGTCTGTCTGACCTGTAGTGGTGAAACCTCTGTGGTCTGTCTGATCTGTAGTGGAGAAACCTCTGTGGTCTGTCTGACCTGTAGTGGAGAAACCTCTGTGGTCTGTCTGATCTGTAGTGGAGAAGGAAACCTCTGTGGTCTGTCTGACCTGTAGTGGAGAAACCTCTGTGGTCTGTCTGACCTGTAGTGGAGAAACCTCAGTGGTCTGTCTGACCTGTAGTGGAGAAACCTCTGTGGTCTGTCTGACCTGTAGTGGAGAAACCTCTGTGGTCTGTCTGACCTGTAGTGGAGAAACCTCTGTGGTCTGTCTGACCTGTAGTGGAGAATCCTCTGTGGTCTGTCTGACCTGTAGTGGAGAATCCTCTGTGGTCTGTCTGACCTGTAGTGGAGAAACCTCTGTGATCTGTCTGACCTGTAGTGGAGAATCCTCTGTGGTCTGTCTGACCTGTAGTGGAGAAACCTCTGTGGTCTGTCCGACCTGTAGTGGAGAAGGAAACCTCTGTGGTCTGTCTGACCTGTAGTGGAGAAACCTCTGTGGTCTGTCTGACCTGTAGTGGAGAATCCTCTGTGGTCTGTCTGACCTGTAGTGGAGAAACGTCTGTGGTCTGTCTGACCTGTAGTGGAGAATCCTCTGTGGTCTGTCTGACCTGTAGTGGAGAAACCTCTGTGATCTGTCTGACCTGTAGTGGAGAATCCTCTGTGGTCTGTCTGACCTGTAGTGGAGAAACCTCTGTGGTCTGTCTGACCTGTAGTGGAGAAACCTCTGTGGTCTGTCTGACCTGTAGTGGAGAAGGAAACCTCTGTGGTCTGTCTGATCTGTAGTGGAGAAACCTCTGTGGTCTGTCTGACCTGTAGTGGAGAAACCTCTGTGGTCTGTCTGACCTGTAGTGAAGAAACCTCTATGGTCTGTCTGATCTGTAGTGAAGAAACCTCTGTGGTCTGTCTGATCTGTAGTGGAGAAACCTCTGTGGTCTGTCTGACTTGTAGTGGAGAAGGAAATATCTGTGGTCTGTCTGACCTGTAGTGGAGAAACCTCTGTGGTCTGTCTGACCTGTAGTGGAGAAGGAAACCTCTGTGGTCTGTCTGACCTGTAGTGGAGAAACCACTGTGGTCTGTCTGACCTGTAGTGGAGAAGGAAACCTCTGTGGTCTGTCTGACCTGTAGTGGAGAATCCTCTGTGGTCTGTCTGACCTGTAGTGGAGAAACGTCTGTGGTCTGTCTGACCTGTAGTGGAGAATCCTCTGTGGTCTGTCTGACCTGTAGTGGAGAAACCTCTGTGATCTGTCTGACCTGTAGTGGAGAATCCTCTGTGGTCTGTCTGACCTGTAGTGGAGAAACCTCTGTGGTCTGTCTGACCTGTAGTGGAGAAACCTCTGTGGTCTGTCTGACCTGTAGTGGAGAAGGAAACCTCTGTGGTCTGTCTGATCTGTAGTGGAGAAACCTCTGTGGTCTGTCTGACCTGTAGTGGAGAAACCTCTGTGGTCTGTCTGACCTGTAGTGAAGAAACCTCTATGGTCTGTCTGATCTGTAGTGAAGAAACCTCTGTGGTCTGTCTGATCTGTAGTGGAGAAACCTCTGTGGTCTGTCTGACTTGTAGTGGAGAAGGAAATATCTGTGGTCTGTCTGACCTGTAGTGGAGAAACCTCTGTGGTCTGTCTGACCTGTAGTGGAGAAGGAAACCTCTGTGGTCTGTCTGACCTGTAGTGGAGAAACCACTGTGGTCTGTCTGACCTGTAGTGGAGAAGGAAACCTCTGTGGTCTGTCTGACCTGTAGTGGAGAAACCTCTGTGGTCTGTCTGACCTGTAGTGGAGAAGGAAACCTCTGTGGTCTGTCTGACCTGTAGTGGAGAAACCTCTGTGGTCTGTCTGACCTGTAGTGGAGAAACCTCTGTGGTCTGTCTGACCTGTAGTGGAGAAGGAAACCTCTGTGGTCTGTCTGATCTGTAGTGGAGAAACCTCTGTGGTCTGTCTGACCTGTAGTGGAGAAGGAAACATCTGTGGTCTGTCTGACCTGTAGTGGAGAAACCTCTGTGGTCTGTCTGACCTGTAGTGGAGAAGGAAACCTCTGTGGTCTGTCTGATCTGTAGTGGAGAAACCTCTGTGGTCTGTCTGACCTGTAGTGGAGAAGGAAACCTCTGTGGTCTGTCTGACCTGTAGTGGAGAAACCTCTGTGGTCTGTCTGACCTGTAGTGGAGAAACCTCTGTGGTCTGTCTGACCTGTAGTGGAGAAACCTCTGTGGTCTGTCTGACCTGTAGTGGAGAAACCTCTGTGGTCTGTCTGACCCGTAGTGGAGAAACCTCTGTGGTCTGTCTGATCTGTAGTGGAGAAACCTCTGTGGTCTGTCTGACCTGTAGTGGAGAAGGAAACCTCTGTGGTCTGTCTGATCTGTAGTGGAGAAACCTCTGTGGTCTGTCTGACCTGTAGTGGAGAAACCTCTGTGGTCTGTCTGACCTGTAGTGGAGAAACCTCTGTGGTCTGTCTGATCTGTAGTGGAGAAGGAAACCTCTGTGGTCTGTCTGACCTGTAGTGGAGAAGGAAACCTCTGTGGTCTGTCTGACCTGTAGTGGAGAAACCTCTGTGGTCTGTCTGACCTGTAGTGGAGAAACCTCTGTGGTCTGTCTGACCTGTAGTGGAGAAACCTCTGTGGTCTGTCTGACCTGTAGTGGAGAAGGAATCCTCTGTGGTCTGTCTGACCTGTAGTGGGGAATCCTCTGTGGTCTGTCTGACCTGTAGTGGAGAAACCTCTGTGGTCTGTCTGACCTGTAGTGGAGAAGGAATCCTCTGTGGTCTGTCTGACCTGTAGTGGGGAAACCTCTGTGGTCTATCTGACCTGTAGTGGAGAAACCTCTGTGGTCTGTCTGACCTGTAGTGGAGAAACCTCTGTGGTCTGTCTGACCTGTAGTGTAGAAGGAAACCTCTGTGGTCTGTCTGACCTGTAGTGAAGAAACCTCTGTGGTCTGTCTGATCTGTAGTGGAGAAACCTCTGTGGTCTGTCTGACCTGTAGTGGAGAAACCTCTGTGGTCTGTCTGACCTGTAGTGGAGAAACCTCTGTGGTCTGTCTGACCTGTAGTGAAGAAACCTCTGTGGTCTGTCTGACCTGTAGTGGAGAAACCTCTGTGGTCTGTCTGACCTGTAGTGGAGAAGGAAACCTCAGTGGTCTGTCTGACCTGTAGTGGGGAATCCTCTGTGGTCTGTCTGACTTGTAGTGAATCAAATCAAATCAAATTGATTTATAGAGCCCTTTTTACATCAGCTGATATCTCAAAGTGCTGTACAGAAACCCAGCCTTGAACTCCAAACAGCAATCAATGCAGGTGTAGAAGCACGGTGGCTTGGAAAAACTCCCTAGAAAGACCAAAACCTAGGAAGAAACCTAGAGAGGAACCAGGCTATGTGGGGTGGCCAGTCCTCTTCTGGCTGTGCCGGGTGGAGATTACAACAGAACATGGCCAAGATGTTCAAATGTTCATAAATGACCAGCATGGTCAAATAATAATAAGGCAGAACAGTTGAAACTGGAGCAGCAGCACCGTCAGTAGTTGTCAAGGGTGCAACAGGTCAGCACCTCAGGAGTAAATGTCAGTTGGCTTTTCATAGCCGATCACAAAGAGTATCACTACCACTCCTGCTGTCTCTGGAGAGTTGAAAACAGCAGGTCTGGGACAGGTTGCACGTCCGGTGAACAGGTCAGGGTTCCATAGCCGCAGGCAGAACAGTTGAAACTGGAGCAGCAGCACGGCCAGAGGGACTGGGGACAACATGGAGTCATCATGTCAGGTAGTCCTGAGGCATGGTCCTAGTGACGCACCCCTCCTAGGGATGTGTGTTTAGTTGTGTTATTGTGTTTAGTTGTGTAACTAGGTCAGGTTGGGAGCAGGGTGGCGGTGCTGTATCAGTCTGGCCAGAGAGAGATAAGGCTCTGTAACTTGGTCAGGTTGGGAGCAGGGTAACGGTTCTGTATCAGTCTGGCCAGAGCGAGATGAGGCTCTGTAACTAGGTCAGGTTGGGAGCAGGGTGGCGGTTCTGTATCAGTCTGGCCAGAGAGAGATCAGGATCTGTAACTAGGTCAGGTTGTGAGCAGGGTGGCGGTCCTGGTATCAGTCTGGCCAGAGAGAGATAACGCTCTGTAACTAGGTCAGGTTGGGAGCAGGGTGGCGGTCCTGGTATCAGTCTGGCCAGAGAGAGATAAGTCTCTGAACTAGGTCAGGTTGTGAGTAGGGTGGCTGTGCGGTCCTGTATCAGTCTGGCCAGAGAGAGATAAGGCTCTGTAACTAGGTCAGGTTGGGAGTAGGGTGGCGGTTCTGTATCAGTCTGGCCAGAGAGAGATAAGGCTCTGTAACTAGGTCAGGTTGTGAGTAGGGTGGCGGTGCGGTCCTGTATTAGTCTGGCCAGAGAGACATAAGGCTCTGGAACTAGGTCAGGTTGGGAGCAGGGTAGCGGTCCTGGTATCAGTCTGGCCAGAGAGAGATAAGTCTCTGTAACTAGGTCAGGTTGGGAGCAGGGTGGCGGTCCTGTATCAGTCTGGCCAGAGAGAGATAAGGCTCTGTAACTAGGTCAGGTTGGGAGCAGGGTGGCGGTCCTGGTATCAGTCTGGCCAGAGAGAGATAAGGCTCTGTAACTAGGTCAGGTTGGGAGCAGGGTGGCGGTCCTGGTATCAGTCTGGCCAGAGAGAGATAAGGCTCTGTAACTAGGTCAGGTTGGGAGCAGGGTGGCGGTTCTGTATCAGTCTGGCCAGAGAGAGATAATGCTCTGTAACTCGGTCAGGTTGGGAGCAGGGTGGCGGTCCTGTATCAGTCTGGCCAGAGAGAGATAAGGCTCTGTAACTAGGTCAGGTTGGGAGCAGGGTGGCGGTCCTGGTATCAGTCTGGCCAGATAGAGTTAAGGCTCTGTAACTAGGTCAGGTTGGGAGCAGGGTGGCCGTCCTGGTATCAGTCTGGCCAGAGAGAGATAAGGCTCTGTAACTAGGTCAGGTTGGGAGCAGGGTGGTGGTCCTGGTATCAGTCTGGCCAGAGAGAGATCACGCTCTGTAACTAGGTCAGGTTGGGAGCAGGGTGGCGGTCCTGGTATCAATCTGGCCAGAGAGAGATAAGGCTCTGTAACTAGGTCATGTTGGGAGTAGGGTGGCGGTTCTGCATCAGTCTGGCCAGAGAGAGATAATGCTCTGTAACTAGGTCAGGTTGGGAGCAGGGTGGCGGTGCGGTCCTGTATCAGTCTGGCCAGAGAGAGATAAGGCTCTGTAACTAGGTCAGGTTGGGAGTAGGGTGGCGGTTCTGCATCAGTCTGGCCAGAGAGAGATAAGGCTCTGTAACTAGGTCAGGTTGGGAGCAGGGTGGCGGTCCTGTATCAGTCCTGGTTCAGTGTTTGATCGAGTCAGCTGTTCCACAGCAGGGCGGTGGTGTTATGATGAGGGGCGAGGGGTTGAGGGGGGAGGAGTTGAGGGGGGAGAGAATTGAGGGCCTATCAGACGGAACAGAGCAGTGTCAGAGTGGTGTTATGATGAGGGGGAGGGTTGAGGGGGGCGAGCGGTGAGGGCCTGTCAGAGTGGTGTTATGATGAGGGGGGAGGGGTTGAGGGGTTGAGGGGGAGAGCGGTGAGGGCCTATCAGACAGAACAGAGCAGTGTCAGAGTTACTCACATTACAACAGATAGACTTTCATCCTCCCCACATCAGGAACGAAGACTGTATCCTTAATGGCACGTTATTCCCTATGTAGTGCACTACTTTAGACCAGGGCCCCAATGGGAACCTTTTCCCTATGTAGTGCACTACTTTAGACCAGGACCCTATGGGAACCTATTCCCTATGTTGTACACTACTTATGACCAGGGCCCCTATGGGAACCTATTCCCTATGTAGTGCACTACTTTAGACCAGGGCCCAATACCCTACGTAGTGCATTACTTTAGACTAGGGCCCTATGAGCTCTTTGAGCCTTTTGAGCCCTGGTCAATAGTAGTGTACTTCAAAGGGATAGGATAATTTGGGAACGAAGCCTATAGCTGAGTCAGTCATGTTCCATTCCAACACTAGACTGATAGAGATCCTCCTCGATGAGTCTCTTTAGCCGAGTTCTCCTAAATGGTGGGAGACCAGTCTAGTTCTCCTAAATGGTGGGAGACCAGCCTAGTTCTCCTAAATGGTGGGAGACCAGCCTAGTTCTCCTAAATGGTGGGAGACCAGTCTAGTTCTCCTAAATGGTGGGAGACCAGCCTAGTTCTCCTAAATGGTGGAGACCAGCCTAGTTCTCCTAAATGGTGGGAGACCAGCCTAGTTCTCCTAAATGGTGGGAGATCAGCCAAGTTCTCCTAAATGGTGGGAGATCAGCCAAGTTCTCCTAAATGGTGGAGACCAGCCGAGTTCTCCTAAATGGTGGAGACCAGCCTAGTTCTCCTAAATGGTGGGAGACCAGCCTAGTTCTCCTAAATGGTGGGAGACCAGCCAAGTTCTCCTAAATGGTGGGAGACCAGCCAAGTTCTCCTAAATGGTGGGAGACCAGCCTAGTTCTCCTAAATGGTGGAGACCAGCCTAGTTCTCCTAAATGGTGGGAGACCAGTCTAGTTCTCCTAAATGGTGGGAGACCAGCCTAGTTCTCCTAAATGGTGGGAGACCAGTCTAGTTCTCCTAAATGGTGGGAGACCAGCCTAGTTCTCCTAAATGGTGGGAGACCAGTCTAGTTCTCCTAAATGGTGGGAGACCAGCCTAGTTCTCCTAAATGGTGGGAGACCAGTCTAGTTCTCCTAAATGGTGGGAGACCAGTCTAGTTCTCCTAAATGGTGGGAGACCAGTCTAGTTCTCCTAAATGGTGGGAGACCAGCCTAGTTCTCCTAAATGGTGGGAGACCAGCCTAGTTCTCCTAAATTGTGGGAGACCAGCCTAGTTCTCCTAAATGGTGGGAGACCAGTCTAGTTCTCCTAAATGGTGGAGACCATCCTAGTTCTCCTAAATTGTGGGAGACCAGCCTAGTTCTCCTAAATGGTGGGAGACCAGTCCAGTTCTCCTAAATGGTGGAGACCAGCCTAGTTCTCCTAAATGGTGGGAGAACAGCCTAGCTCTCCTAAATGGTGGAGACCAGCCTAGTTCTCCTAAATGGTGGGAGACCAGCCTAGTTATCCTAAATGGTGGGAGACCAGTCTAGTTCTCCTAAATTGTGGGAGACCAGCCTAGTTCTCCTAAATGGTGGGAGACCAGCCTCGTTCTCCTAAATGGTGGGAGACCAGCCTCGTTCTCCTAAATGGTGGAGACCAGCCTCGTTCTCCTAAATGGTGGGAGACCAGCCTAGTTCTCCTAAATGGTGGGAGACCAGCCTCGTTCTCCTAAATGGTGGGAGACCAGCCTAGTTCTCCTAAATGGTGGGAGAACAGCCTAGCTCTCCTAAATGGTGGAGACCAGCCTAGTTCTCCTAAATGGTGGGAGACCAGTCTAGTTCTCCTAAATGGTGGAGACCATTCTAGTTCTCCTAAATGGTGGGAGACCAGTCTAGTTCTCCTAAATGGTGGGAGACCAGCCTAGTTCTCCTAAATTGTGGGAGACCAGCTGTAACGAGTTTCCTCCTCTTCTTCCGAAGAGGAGAGGCGAAACGGATCAGAGGACCAATACGCGGCGTGGTAATTTTCCATGGTACTTCTTTAATGCTTTAAGGTACACATGAACAAACTAACAAAACAAGAAAACGTGAAAACTCAAATTACAGTCCTATCTGGTGCATACACAGAGACAGGAAACAATCACCCACAAACACACAGTGAAACCCAGGCCACCTAAGTATGATTCTCAATCAGAGACAACTAATGACACCTGCCTCTGATTGAGAACCATACTAGGCTGAAACATAGAAATTCCCAAAACCTAGACAAACAAACATAGACTACCCACCCAACTCACGCCCTGACCATACTAACTAAACACAAAACACAGAAAATAAAGGTCAGAACGTGACAGTAGCCCCCCAAAGGTGCGGAGACCGCAAAAGTTGACCTAGGGGAGGGTCTGGTGGCGTCTGTCCGCGGTGGCGGTTCTGGTGGGAGACCCCACTTCACCCTTGTCTTTGTCCGCCTTATTTTCCGCCTCCGTGGGAGACCATGGCAACCCCTCTCAATGACCCCACTGGACAGAGGGGCAGACCAGGCAGGGGTTCTGGCCAGAGGGACAGGGGCTCTGGACAGAGGGACAGGGGCTCTGGCGCCTCTGGGCTGAGGGGCTCTGGCGCCTCTGGGCTGAGGGGCTCCGGCAGCGGTGCCGGAGAGGCAGGCCGGCAGCGGCGCCGGACAGGAGGGACGCCCGGCAGCGGCGCCAGACAGGCGGGACGCTCCCAGCGGCGCCAGACAGGCGGAACGCTCCAGCAATGGCGCCGGACCGGGAGCTCCGGCAGCAGCGCCGGACAGGCGGGAGGCTCCGGCAGCAGCGCCGGACAGGCGGGAGGCTCCGGCAGCGGCGCCGGACAGGCGAGAGGCTCCGGCAGCGGCGCCGGACAGGCGGGAGGCTCCGGACATGGCGGGAGGCCAGGCAGCGGCGCCTACAGGCGGGAGACCAGCCAGTTCTCCGGACAGGCGGGAGACCGGCAGTTCGCCGGACAGGCGGGAGCTCCCAGGCGGGAGGCTCCGGCAATGGCGCCGGACAGGCGGGAGGCTCCGGCAGTTCGCCGGACAGGGGAACAGCTCCGGCAGCGGCGCCGGACAGGCGGGAGCACCTGCAGGGAGGAGACTGAGAGACAGCCTGGTGCGTGGGGCTGCCTACAGGAAGACCAGGCTGGGGAGACTTTCAGGAGGCTTGGTGTTAGGAGGAGCCTGAAAACCGGGCTGTGGGGGAGCACTGGAGCTCTGGTGCGCAACCTGGCACCACTTCCCCAGGCTGGACAAATGAGCCCGGACCCTCAAGAGTGCAGGCACAGGTTGAACCGGGCTGTGGGTAAGCACGGGAGATCTAGTGCTTACTACACGCACCTCTCCCCTAGGCTCCACTCCCACAGTTGCCCGGTAAAGCGGAGCCAGGCAGAGTTCGCACTGCAAATCCCAGCGCCCGGAGACCAGCACGCAGTTCGGCGCAGGATAACCTGGACCAAGACTGCCTAGTTCTCCAGAATGGTGAGCAGGCACCTACGCCCTGGCTAAATGCCCACACTCGCATGGCACTCTCGGGGGCTGCCCTATAGCGTTCCGGGCTATGGACACGCACTGGAGACCACCTAGTTCAACCGCTAAATGGTGCCTGACCAGTAATGCGTTCTCATAAATGGAGGAGTGAGCTCAGTCTGCTACCTGGCTACCACATGGTGCCCCCAAAAAATTTTTTGGGGCTGCCTCTCGTACCTGGCACTGCCGTGCTGGCTCCTCAAATTGCCGAGATCAGCTGCCTCCAGCTCTGCTTTGGGGTGCGATTTTCCCCAGCCCGTGCCCAGGGTCCCTCTCCGTTCAAATCTGCTCCCATGTCCAGTCCTGTGATCTGGCCTCTGTTGTTGATGCCTGCTGCTGTTCTGTCCTTTACCACGCCACTTGGTCCGATTGTGGTGGGTGAGACCAGTTTCCTCCTCTTCTTCCGAAGAGGAGAGGCGAAATGGATCAGAGGACCAATAGCGGCGTGGTAATTTTCCATGGCCTAGTTACTTCTTTAATGCTTTAAGGTACACATGAACAAACTAACAAAACAAGTTCTGAAAACTCAAATTACAGTCCTATCTGGTGCATACACAGAGACAGGAAACAATCACCCACAAACACATGGTGGGAGACCAGGCCACCTATGATTCTCAATCAGAGACAACTAATGACACCTGCCTCTGATTGAGAACCATACTAGCTCCTAAACATAGAAGCCTAGTTCTCCCAAAACCTAGACAAACAAACATAGACTACCCACCCAACTCACGCCCTGACCATACTAACTAAACACAAAACACAGAAAATAAAGGTCAGAACGTGACACCAGCCTAGTTCTCCTAAATGGTGGGAGACCAGTATAGTTCTCCTAAATGGTGGAGACCAGCCTAGTTCTCCTAAATGGTGGGAGACCAGTCCAGTTCTGCTAAATGGTGGGAGACCAGTCTAGTTCTCCTAAATGGTGGAGACCAGCCTAGTTCTCCGAAATGGTGGAGACCAGGCTAGTTCTCCTAAATGGTGGGAGACCAGTCTAGTTCTCCTAAATGGTGGGAGACCAGCCTAGTTCTCCTAAATGGTGGGAGACCAGCCTAGTTCTCCTAAATGGTGGGAGACCAGCCTAGTTCTCCTAAATGGTGGGAGACCAGTCTAGTTCTCCTAAATGGTGGGAGACCAGCCTAGTTCTCCTAAATGGTGGGAGACCAGCCTAGTTCTCCTAAATGGTGGGAGACCAGCCTAGTTCTCCTAAATGGTGGGAGACCAGCCTAGTTCTCCTAAATGGTGGAGACCAGCCTAGTTCTCCTAAATGGTGGAGACCAGCCTAGTTCTCCTAAATGGTGGGAGACCAGTCTAGTTCTCCTAAATGGTGGGAGACCAGTCTATTTCTCCTAAATGGTGGGAGACCAGCCTAGTTCTCCTAAATGGTGGGAGACCAGCCTAGTTCTCCTAAATGGTGGGAGACCAGCCTAGTTCTCCTAAATGGTGGGAGACCAGCCTAGTTCTCCTAAATGGTGGAGACCAGCCTAGTTCTCCTAAATGGTGGAGACCAGTCTAGTTCTCCTAAATGGTGGGAGACCAGCCTAGTTCTCCTAAATGGTGGGAGACCAGCCTTGTTCTCCAAAATGGTGGGAGACCAGTCTAGTTCTCCTAAATGGTGGGAGACCAGCCTAGTTCTCCTAAATGGTGGGAGACCAGGCTAGTTCTCCTAAATGGTGGAGACCAGCCTAGTTCTCCTAAATGGTGGGAGACCAGTCTAGTTCTCCTAAATGGTGGGAGACCAGCCTAGTTCTCCTAAATGGTGGGAGACCAGCCTAGTTCTCCTAAATGGTGGGAGACCAGCCTAGTTCTCCTAAATGGTGGAGACCAGCCTAGTTCTCCTAAATGGTGGATACCAGCCTAGTTCTCCTAAATGGTGGGAGACCAGTCTAGTTCTCCTAAATGGTGGAGACCAGCCTAGTTCTCCTAAATGGTGGGAGACCAGTCTAGTTCTCCTAAATGGTGGGAGACCAGTCTAGTTCTCCTAAATGGTGGGAGACCAGCCTAGTTCTCCTAAATGGTGGGAGACCAGCCTAGTTCTCCTAAATGGTGGGAGACCAGCCTAGTTCTCCTAAATGGTGGGAGACCAGTCTAGTTCTCCTAAATGGTGGGAGACCAGCCTAGTTCTCCGAAATGGTGGAGACCAGGCTAGTTCTCCTAAATGGTGGGAGACCAGCCTAGTTCTCCTAAATGGTGGGAGACCAGTCTAGTTCCCCTAAATGGTGGGAGACCAGCCTAGTTCTCCTAAATGGTGGGAGACCAGCCTAGTTCTCCTAAATGGTGGGAGACCAGCCTAGTTCTCCTAAATGGTGGGAGACCAGCCTAGTTCTCCTAAATGGTGGGAGACCAGTCTAGTTCTCCTAAATGGTGGGAGACCAGTCTCGTTCTCCTAAATGGTGGGAGACCAGTTATTTCTCCTAAATGGTGGCAGACCAGGCTAGTTCTCCTAAATGGTCTGAGACCAGCCTAGTTCTCCTAAATGGTGGGAGACCAGCCTAGTTCTCCAAAATGGTGGGAGACCAGCCTAGTTCTCCTAAATGGTGGGAGACCAGTCTAGTTCTCCTAAATGGTGGGAGACCAGCCTAGTTCTCCTAAATGGTGGGAGACCAGCCTAGTTCTCCTAAATGGTGGGAGACCAGCCTAGTTCTCCTAAATGGTGGGAGACCAGCCTAGTTCTCCGAAATGGTGGAGACCAGTCTAGTTCTCCTACATGGTGGAGACCAGCCTAGTTCTCCTAAATGGTGGGAGACGAGTCAAGTTCTCCTAAATGGTGGGAGACCAGTCTAGTTCTCCTAAATGGTGGGAGACCAGCCTAGTTCTCATTAATGGTGGAGACCAGCCTAGTTCTCCTAAATGTTGGGAGACCAGTCTCGTTCTCCTAAATGGTGGATACCAGCCTAGTTCTCCTAAATGGTGGGAGACCAGTCTAGTTCTCCTAAATGGTGGAGACCAGCCTAGTTCTCCTAAATGGTGGGAGACCAGTCTAGTTCTCCTAAATGGTGGGAGACCAGTCTAGTTCTCCTAAATGGTGGGAGACCAGTCTAGTTCTCCTAAATGGTGGGAGACCAGCCTAGTTCTCCTAAATGGTGGGAGACCAGCCTAGTTCTCCTAAATGGTGGGAGACCAGCCTAGTTCTCCTAAATGGTGGGAGACCAGTCTAGTTCTCCTAAATCGTGGGAGACCAGTCTAGTTCTCCTAAATGGTGGGAGACCAGTCTAGTTGTCTAAATGGTGGAGACCAGCCTAGTTCTCCTAAATGGTGGGAGACCAGTCTAGTTCTCCTAAATGGTGGGAGACCAGTCTAGTTCTCCTAAATGGTGGGAGACCATTCTAGTTCTCCTAAATGGTGGAGACCAGCCCAGTTCTCCTAAATGGTGGGAGACCAGCCTAGTTCTCCTAAATGGTGGGAGACCAGCCTAGTTCTCCTAAATGGTGGGAGACCAGTCTAGTTCTCATAAATGGTGGGAGAGCAGCCGAGTTCTCCTAAATAGTGGAGACCAGCCTAGTTCTCCTAAATGGTGGGAGACCAGCCTAGTTCTCCTAAATGGTGGGAGACCAGCCTTGTTCTCCTAAATGGTGGGAGACCAGCCTAGTTATCCTAAATGGTGGGAGACCAGCCTTGTTCTCCAAAATGGTGGGAGACAAGTCGAGTTCTCCTAAATGGTGGGAGACCAGCCTAGTTCTCCGAAATGGTGGAGACCAGTCTAGTTCTCGTAAATGGTGGGAGACCAGCCTAGTTCTCCTAAATGGTGGGAGACCAGCCTAGTTCTCCTAAATGGTGGGAGACCAGTCTAGTTCTCCTAAATGGTGGGAGACCAGTCTAGTTCTCCTAAATGGTGGGAGACCAGCCTAGTTCTCCTAAATGGTGGGAGACCAGCCTAGTTCTCCTAAATGGTGGGAGACCAGCCTAGTTCTCCTAAATGGTGGGAGACCAGCCTAGATCTCCTAAATGGTGGGAGACCAGTCTAGTTCTCCTAAATGGTGGGAGACCAGCCTAGTTCTCCTAAATGGTGGGAGACCAGCCTTGTTCTCCAAAATGGTGGGAGACCAGTCGAGTTCTCCTAAATGGTGGGAGACCAGCCTAGTTCTCCTAAATGGTGGGAGACCAGTCTAGTTCTCCGAAATGGTGGAGACCAGGCTAGTTCTCCTAAATGGTGGGAGACCAGCCTAGTTCTCCTAAATGGTGGGAGACCAGTCTAGTTCCCCTAAATGGTGGGAGACCAGTCTAGTTCTCCTAAATGGTGGGAGACCAGCCTAGTTCTCCTAAATGGTGGGAGACCAGCCTAGTTCTCCTAAATGGTGGGAGACCAGCCTAGTTCTCCTAAATGGTGGGAGACCAGCCTAGTTCTCCTAAATGGTGGGAGACCAGCCTAGTTCTCCGAAATGGTGGAGACCAGTCTAGTTCTCCTACATGGTGGAGACCAGCCTAGTTCTCCTAAATGGTGGGAGACGAGTCAAGTTCTCCTAAATGGTGGGAGACCAGTCTAGTTCTCCTAAATGGTGGGAGACCAGCCTAGTTCTCATTAATGGTGGAGACCAGCCTAGTTCTCATTAATGGTGGGAGACCAGCCTAGTTCTCCTAAATGGTGGAGACCAGCCTAGTTCTCCTAAATGGTGGGAGACCAGCCTAGTTCTCCTAAATGGTGGGAGACCAGTCTAGTTCTCCTAAATGGTGGGAGACCAGCCTAGTTCTCCTAAATGGTGGGAGACCAGTCTAGTTCTCGTAAATTGTGGGAGACCAGCCTAGTTTTCCTAAATGGTGGGAGACCAGTCTCGTTCTCCTAAATGGTGGGAGACCAGCCTAGTTCTCCTAAATGGTGGGAGACCAGCCTAGTTCTCCTAAATGGTGGGAGACCAGCCTAGTTCTCCTAAATGGTGGGAGAACAGCCTAGCTCTCTAAATGGTGGATACCAGCCTAGTTCTCCTAAATGGTGGGAGACCAGTCTAGTTCTCCTAAATGGTGGAGACCAGCCTAGTTCTCCTAAATGGTGGGAGACCAGTCTAGTTCTCCTAAATGGTGGAGACCAGTCTAGTTCTCCTAAATGGTGGGAGACCAGCCTAGTTCTCTAAATGGTGGGAGACCAGCCTAGTTCTCCTAAATGGTGGGAGACCAGCCTAGTTCTCCTAAATGGTGGGAGACCAGTCTAGTTCTCCTAAATGGTGGGAGACCAGCCTAGTTCTCCGAAATGGTGGAGACCAGGCTAGTTCTCCTAAATGGTGGGAGACCAGCCTAGTTCTCCTAAATGGTGGGAGACCAGCCTAGTTCTCTAAATGGTGGGAGACCAGCCTAGTTCTCCTAAATGGTGGGAGACCAGCCTAGTTCTCTAAATGGTGGGAGACCAGCCTAGTTCTCTAAATGGTGGGAGACCAGCCTAGTTCTCCTAAATGGTGGAGACCAGCCTAGTTCTCCTAAATGGTGGAGACCAGCCTAGCTCTCCTAAATGGTGGGAGACCAGCCTAGTTCTCCTAAATGGTGGGAGACCAGCCTAGTTCTCCTAAATGGTGGGAGACCAGCCTAGTTCTCCGAAATGGTGGGAGACCAGTCTAGTTCTCCGAAATGGTGGAGACCAGGCTAGTTCTCCTAAATGGTGGGAGACCAGCCTAGTTCTCCTAAATGGTGGGAGACCAGTCTAGTTCCCCTAAATGGTGGGAGACCAGTCTAGTTCTCCTAAATGGTGGGAGACCAGCCTAGTTCTCCTAAATGGTGGGAGACCAGCCTAGTTCTCCTAAATGGTGGGAGACCAGCCTAGTTCTCCTGAATGGTGGGAGACCAGCCTAGTTCTCCGAAATGGTGGAGACCAGTCTAGTTCTCCTACATGGTGGAGACCAGCCTAGTTCTCCTAAATGGTGGGAGACGAGTCAAGTTCTCCTAAATGGTGGGAGACCAGTCTAGTTCTCCTAAATGGTGGGAGACCAGTCTAGTTCTCCTAAATGGTGGGAGACCAGCCTAGTTCTCCTAAATGGTGGGAGACCAGTCTAGTTCTCCTAAATGGTGGGAGACCAGTCAAGTTCTCCTAAATGGTGGGAGACCAGCCTAGTTCTCCTAAATGGTGGGAGACCAGCCTAGTTCTCCTAAATGGTGGGAGACCAGTCTAGTTCTCCTAAATGGTGGGAGACCAGCCTAGTTCTCCTAAATGGTGGGAGACCAGTCTAGTTCTCGTAAATTGTGGGAGACCAGCCTAGTTTTCCTAAATGGTGGGAGACCAGTCTCGTTCTCCTAAATGGTGGGAGACCAGCCTAGTTCTCCTAAATGGTGGGAGACCAGCCTAGTTCTCCTAAATGGTGGGAGACCAGCCTAGTTCTCCTAAATGGTGGGAGAACAGCCTAGCTCTCCTAAATGGTGGATACCAGCCTAGTTCTCCTAAATGGTGGGAGACCAGTCTAGTTCTCCTAAATGGTGGAGACCAGCCTAGTTCTCCTAAATGGTGGGAGACCAGTCTAGTTCTCCTAAATGGTGGGAGACCAGTCTAGTTCTCCTAAATGGTGGGAGACCAGCCTAGTTCTCCTAAATGGTGGGAGACCAGCCTAGTTCTCCTAAATGGTGGGAGACCAGCCTAGTTCTCCTAAATGGTGGGAGACCAGTCTAGTTCTCCTAAATGGTGGGAGACCAGCCTAGTTCTCCTAAATGGTGGAGACCAGGCTAGTTCTCCTAAATGGTGGGAGACCAGCCTAGTTCTCCTAAATGGTGGGAGACCAGTCTAGTTCCCCTAAATGGTGGGAGACCAGCCTAGTTCTCCTAAATGGTGGGAGACCAGCCTAGTTCTCCTAAATGGTGGGAGACCAGCCTAGTTCTCCTAAATGGTGGGAGACCAGCCTAGTTCTCCTAAATGGTGGAGACCAGCCTAGCTCTCCTAAATGGTGGGAGACCAGTCTAGTTCTCCTAAATGGTGGGAGAACAGCCTAGTTCTCCTAAATGGTGGGAGACCAGCCTAGTTCTCCTAAATGGTGGGAGACCAGCCTAGTTCTCCGAAATGGTAGAGACCAGTCTAGTTCTCCTACATGGTGGAGACCAGCCTAGTTCTCCTAAATGGTGGGAGACGAGTCAAGTTCTCCTAAATGGTGGGAGACCAGTCTAGTTCTCCTAAATGGTGGGAGACCAGCCTAGTTCTCATTAATGGTGGAGACCAGCCTAGTTCTCCTAAATGTTGGGAGACCAGCCTAGTTCTCCTAAATGGTGGAGACCAGCCTAGTTCTCCTAAATGGTGGGAGACCAGCCTAGTTCTCCTAAATGGTGGGAGACCAGTCTAGTTCTCCTAAATGGTGGGAGACCAGCCTAGTTCTCCTAAATGGTGGGAGACCAGTCTAGTTCTCGTAAATTGTGGGAGACCAGCCTAGTTTTCCTAAATGGTGGGAGACCAGTCTCGTTCTCCTAAATGGTGGGAGACCAGCCTAGTTCTCCTAAATGGTGGGAGACCAGCCTAGTTCTCCTAAATGGTGGGAGACCAGCCTAGTTCTCCTAAATGGTGGGAGACCAGCCTAGTTCTCCTAAATGGTGGATACCAGCCTAGTTCTCCTAAATGGTGGGAGACCAGTCTAGTTCTCCTAAATGGTGGAGACCAGCCTAGTTCTCCTAAATGGTGGGAGACCAGTCTAGTTCTCCTAAATGGTGGGAGACCAGTCTAGTTCTCCTAAATGGTGGGAGACCAGCCTAGTTCTCCTAAATGGTGGGAGACCAGCCTAGTTCTCCTAAATGGTGGGAGACCAGCCTAGTTCTCCTAAATGGTGGGAGACCAGCCTAGTTCTCCTAAATCGTGGGAGACCAGTCTAGTTCTCCTAAATGGTGGAGACCAGTCTAGTTGTCCTTAATGGTGGAGACCAGCCTAGTTCTCCTAAATGGTGGGAGACCAGTCTAGTTCTCCTAAATGGTGGGAGACCAGTCTAGTTCTCCTAAATGGTGGGAGACCATTCTAGTTCTCCTAAATGGTGGAGACCAGCCCAGTTCTCCTAAATGGTGGGAGACCAGCCTAGTTCTCCTAAATGGTGGGAGACCAGCCTAGTTCTCCTAAATGGTGGGAGACCAGTCTAGTTCTCCTAAATGGTGGGAGAGCAGCCGAGTTCTCCTAAATGGTGGGAGAGCAGCCGAGTTCTCCTAAATAGTCAGACCAGCCTAGTTCTCCTAAATGGTGGGAGACCAGCCTAGTTCTCCTAAATGGTGGGAGACCAGCCTAGTTCTCCTAAATGGTGGGAGACCAGTCTAGTTCTCCTAAATGGTGGGAGACCAGCCTAGTTCTCCTAAATGGTGGGAGACCAGTCTAGTTCTCCTAAATGGTGGGAGACCAGCCTAGTTCTCCTAAATGGTGGGAGACCAGCCTAGTTCTCCGAAATGGTGGAGACCAGGCTAGTTCTCCTAAATGGTGGGAGACCAGCCTAGTTCTCCTAAATGGTGGAGACCAGTCTAGTTCTCGTAAATGGTGGGAGACCAGTCTAGTTCTCGTAAATGGTGGGAGACCAGCCTAGTTCTCCTAAATGGTGGGATACCAGTTAGTTCTCCTAAATGGTGGCAGACCAGCCTAGTTCTCCTAAATGGTGGGAGACCAGCCTTGTTCTCCAAAATGGTGGGAGACCAGGCTAGTTCTCCTAAATGGTGTGAGACCAGCCTAGTTCTCCTAAATGGTGGGAGACCAGCCTAGTTCTCCTAAATGGTGGGAGACCAGCCTAGTTCTCCTAAATGGTGGGAGACCAGTCTAGTTCTCCTAAATGGTGGGAGACCAGCCTAGTTCTCCTAAATGGTGGGAGACCAGTCTCGTTCTCCTAAATGGTGGGAGACCAGCCTAGTTCTCCTAAATGGTGGGAGAACAGCCTAGCTCTCCTAAATGGTGGAGACCAGCCTAGCTCTCCTAAATGGTGGAGACCAGCCTAGTTCTCCTAAATGGTGGAGACCAGCCCAGTTCTCCTAAATGGTGGGAGACCAGCCTAGTTCTCCTAAATGGTGGGAGACCAGCCTAGTTCTCCTAAATGGTGGGAGACCAGTCTAGTTCTCCTAAATGGTGGGAGAGCAGCCGAGTTCTCCTAAATGGTGGGAGAGCAGCCGAGTTCTCCTAAATAGTCAGACCAGCCTAGTTCTCCTAAATGGTGGGAGACCAGCCTAGTTCTCCTAAATGGTGGGAGACCAGCCTAGTTCTCCTAAATGGTGGGAGACCAGTCTAGTTCTCCTAAATGGTGGGAGACCAGCCTAGTTCTCATTAATGGTGGGAGACCAGTCTAGTTCTCCTAAATGGTGGGAGAGCAGCCTAGTTCTCATTAATGGTGGGAGACCAGCCTAGTTCTCCTAAATGGTGGGAGACCAGCCTAGTTCTCATTAATGGTGGGAGACCAGTCTAGTTCTCCTAAATGGTGGGAGAGCAGCCTAGTTCTCCTACATGGTGGAGACCAGCCTAGTTCTCCTAAATGGTGGGAGACGAGTCAAGTTCTCCTAAATGGTGGGAGACCAGTCTAGTTCTCCTAAATGGTGGGAGACCAGCCTAGTTCTCATTAATGGTGGAGACCAGCCTAGTTCTCCTAAATGTTGGGAGACCAGCCTAGTTCTCCTAAATGGTGGAGACCAGCCTAGTTCTCCTAAATGGTGGGAGACCAGCCTAGTTCTCCTAAATGGTGGGAGACCAGTCTAGTTCTCCTAAATGGTGGGAGACCAGCCTAGTTCTCCTAAATGGTGGGAGACCAGTCTAGTTCTCGTAAATTGTGGGAGACCAGCCTAGTTTTCCTAAATGGTGGGAGACCAGTCTAGTTCTCCTAAATGGTGGGAGACCAGCCTAGTTCTCCTAAATGGTGGGAGACCAGCCTAGTTTTCCTAAATGGTGGGAGACCAGTCTCGTTCTCCTAAATGGTGGGAGACCAGCCTAGTTCTCCTAAATGGTGGGAGACCAGCCTAGTTCTCCTAAATGGTGGGAGACCAGCCTAGTTCTCCTAAATGGTGGGAGAACAGCCTAGCTCTCCTAAATGGTGGATACCAGCCTAGTTCTCCTAAATGGTGGGAGACCAGTCTAGTTCTCCTAAATGGTGGAGACCAGCCTAGTTCTCCTAAATGGTGGGAGACCAGTCTAGTTCTCGTAAATGGTGGGAGACCAGTCTAGTTCTCCTAAATGGTGGGAGACCAGCCTAGTTCTCCTAAATGGTGGGAGACCAGCCTAGTTCTCCTAAATGGTGGGAGACCAGCCTAGTTCTCCTAAATGGTGGGAGACCAGTCTAGTTCTCCTAAATGGTGGGAGACCAGTCTAGTTCTCCTAAATGGTGGGAGACCAGTCTAGTTGTCCTAAATGGTGGAGACCAGCCTAGTTCTCCTAAATGGTGGGAGACCAGTCTAGTTCTCCTAAATGGTGGGAGACCAGTCTAGTTCTCCTAAATGGTGGGAGACCATTCTAGTTCTCCTAAATGGTGGAGACCAGCCCAGTTCTCCTAAATGGTGGGAGACCAGCCTAGTTCTCCTAAATGGTGGGAGACCAGCCTAGTTCTCCTAAATGGTGGGAGACCAGTCTAGTTCTCCTAAATGGTGGGAGAGCAGCCTAGTTCTCCTAAATGGTGGGAGAGCAGCCAGTTCTCCTAAATAGTCAGACCAGCCTAGTTCTCCTAAATGGTGGGAGACCAGCCTAGTTCTCCTAAATGGTGGGAGACCAGCCTAGTTCTCCTAAATGGTGGGAGACCAGTCTAGTTCTCCTAAATGGTGGGAGACCAGCCTAGTTCTCCTAAATGGTGGGAGACCAGCCTAGTTCTCCTAAATGGTGGAGACCAGCCTAGTTATCCTAAATGGTGGGAGAGCAGCCGAGTTCTCCTAAATAGTCAGACCAGCCTAGTTCTCCTAAATGGTGGGAGACCAGCCTAGTTCTCCTAAATGGTGGGAGACCAGCCTAGTTCTCCTAAATGGTGGGAGACCAGCCTAGTTCTCCTAAATGGTGGGAGACCAGCCTAGTTCTCCTAAATGGTGGAGACCAGCCTTGTTCTCCAAAATGGTGGGAGACAAGTCGAGTTCTCCTAAATGGTGGGAGACCAGTCTAGTTCTCCTAAATGGTGGGAGACCAGTCTAGTTCTCCTAAATGGTGGGAGACCAGTCTAGTTCTCCTAAATGGTGGGAGACCAGTCTAGTTCTCCTAAATGGTGGGAGACCAGTCTAGTTCTCCTAAATGGTGGGAGACCAGCCTAGTTCTCCTAAATGGTGGGAGACCAGCCTAGTTCTCCTAAATGGTGGGAGACCAGCCTAGTTCTCCTAAATGGTGGGAGACCAGTCTAGTTCTCCTAAATCGTGGGAGACCAGTCTAGTTCTCCTAAATGGTGGGAGACCAGTCTAGTTGTCCTAAATGGTGGAGACCAGCCTAGTTCTCCTAAATGGTGGGAGACCAGTCTAGTTCTCCTAAATGGTGGGAGACCAGTCTAGTTCTCCCAAATGGTGGAGACCATTCTAGTTCTCCTAAATGGTGGAGACCAGCCCAGTTCTCCTAAATGGTGGGAGACCAGCCTAGTTCTCCTAAATGGTGGGAGATCAGTCTAGTTCTCCTAAATGGTGGGAGACCAGTCTAGTTCTCCTAAATGGTGGGAGAGCAGCCGAGTTCTCCTAAATGGTGGGAGAGCAGCCGAGTTCTCCTAAATAGTCAGACCAGCCTAGTTCTCCTAAATGGTGGGAGACCAGCCTAGTTCTCCTAAATGGTGGGAGACCAGCCTAGTTCTCCTAAATGGTGGGAGACCAGTCTAGTTCTCCTAAATGGTGGGAGACCAGCCTAGTTATCCTAAATGGTGGGAGACCAGCCTTGTTCTCCAAAATGGTGGGAGACAAGTCGAGTTCTCCTAAATGGTGGGAGACCAGCCTAGTTCTCCTAAATGGTGGGAGACCAGCCTTGTTCTCCAAAATGGTGGGAGACCAGCCTAGTTCTCCGAAATGGTGGAGACCAGGCTAGTTCTCCTAAATGGTGGGAGACCAGCCTAGTTCTCCTAAATGGTGGAGACCAGTCTAGTTCTCGTAAATGGTGGGAGACCAGTCTAGTTCTCGTAAATGGTGGGAGACCAGCCTAGTTCTCCTAAATGGTGGGATACCAGTTAGTTCTCCTAAATGGTGGCAGACCAGCCTAGTTCTCCTAAATGGTGGGAGACCAGCCTTGTTCTCCAAAATGGTGGGAGACCAGGCTAGTTCTCCTAAATGGTGGGAGACCAGCCTAGTTCTCCTAAATGGTGTGAGACCAGCCTAGTTCTCCTAAATGGTGGGAGACCAGCCTAGTTCTCCTAAATGGTGGGAGACCAGCCTAGTTCTCCTAAATGGTGGGAGACCAGTCTAGTTCTCCTAAATGGTGGGAGACCAGCCTAGTTCTCCTAAATGGTGGAGACCAGCCTAGTTCTCCTAAATGGTGGAGACCAGCCTAGTTCTCCTAAATGGTGGGAGACCAGCCTAGTTCTCCTAAATGGTGGGAGACCAGCCTAGTTCTCCTAAATGGTGGAGACCAGCCTAGTTCTCCTAAATGGTGGAGACCAGCCTAGTTCTCCTAAATGGTGGAGACCAGCCTAGTTCTCCTAAATGGTGGGAGACCAGCCTAGTTCTCCTAAATGGTGGGAGACCAGTCTAGTTCTCCTAAATGGTGGGAGACCAGCCTAGTTCTCCTAAATGGTGGGAGACCAGCCTAGTTCTCCTAAATGGTGGGAGACCAGTCTAGTTCTCCTAAATGGTGGGAGACCAGTCTAGTTCTCCTAAATGGTGGGAGACCAGTCTAGTTCTCCTAAATGGTGGGAGACCAGTCTAGTTCTCCTAAATGGTGGGAGACCAGCCTAGTTCTCCTAAATGGTGGGAGACCAGCCTAGTTCTCCTAAATGGTGGGAGACCAGCCTAGTTCTCCTAAATGGTGGGAGACCAGTCTAGTTCTCCTAAATGGTGGGAGACCAGTCTAGTTCTCCTAAATGGTGGGAGACCAGTCTAGTTGTCCTAAATGGTGGAGACCAGCCTAGTTCTCCTAAATGGTGGGAGACCAGTCTAGTTCTCCTAAATGGTGGGAGACCAGTCTAGTTCTCCTAAATGGTGGGAGACCATTCTAGTTCTCCTAAATGGTGGAGACCAGCCCAGTTCTCCTAAATGGTGGGAGACCAGCCTAGTTCTCCTAAATGGTGGGAGACCAGCCTAGTTCTCCTAAATGGTGGGAGATCAGTCTAGTTCTCCTAAATGGTGGGAGAGCAGCCGAGTTCTCCTAAATGGTGGGAGAGCAGCCGAGTTCTCCTAAATAGTCAGACCAGCCTAGTTCTCCTAAATGGTGGGAGACCAGCCTAGTTCTCCTAAATGGTGGGAGACCAGCCTAGTTCTCCTAAATGGTGGGAGACCAGTCTAGTTCTCCTAAATGGTGGGAGACCAGTCTAGTTCTCCTAAATGGTGGGAGACCAGCCTAGTTCTCCTAAATGGTGGGAGACCAGCCTAGTTCTCCTAAATGGTGGGAGACCAGCCTAGTTCTCCTAAATGGTGGGAGACCAGTCTAGTTCTCCTAAATCGTGGGAGACCAGTCTAGTTCTCCTAAATGGTGGGAGACCAGTCTAGTTGTCCTAAATGGTGGAGACCAGCCTAGTTCTCCTAAATGGTGGGAGACCAGTCTAGTTCTCCTAAATGGTGGGAGACCAGTCTAGTTCTCCTAAATGGTGGGAGACCATTCTAGTTCTCCTAAATGGTGGAGACCAGCCCAGTTCTCCTAAATGGTGGGAGACCAGCCTAGTTCTCCTAAATGGTGGGAGACCAGCCTAGTTCTCCTAAATGGTGGGAGATCAGTCTAGTTCTCCTAAATGGTGGGAGACCAGCCGAGTTCTCCTAAATGGTGGGAGACCAGCCTAGTTCTCCTAAATGGTGGGAGACCAGCCTAGTTCTCCTAAATGGTGGGAGACCAGCCTAGTTCTCCTAAATGGTGGGAGACCAGCCTAGTTCTCCTAAATGGTGGGAGACCAGTCTAGTTCTCCTAAATGGTGGGAGACCAGCCTAGTTATCCTAAATGGTGGGAGACCAGCCTTGTTCTCCAAAATGGTGGGAGACAAGTCGAGTTCTCCTAAATGGTGGGAGACCAGCCTAGTTCTCCTAAATGGTGGGAGACCAGCCTAGTTCTCCTAAATGGTGGGAGACCAGCCTAGTTCTCCGAAATGGTGGAGACCAGGCTAGTTCTCCTAAATGGTGGGAGACCAGCCTAGTTCTCCTAAATGGTGGAGACCAGTCTAGTTCTCCTAAATGGTGGGAGACCAGTCTAGTTCTCCTAAATGGTGGGAGACCAGCCTAGTTCTCCTAAATGGTGGGATACCAGTTAGTTCTCCTAAATGGTGGCAGACCAGCCTAGTTCTCCTAAATGGTGGGAGACCAGCCTTGTTCTCCAAAATGGTGGGAGACCAGGCTAGTTCTCCTAAATGGTGGGAGACCAGCCTAGTTCTCCTAAATGGTGTGAGACCAGCCTAGTTCTCCTAAATGGTGGGAGACCAGCCTAGTTCTCCTAAATGGTGGGAGACCAGTCTAGTTCTCCTAAATGGTGGGAGAGCAGCCGAGTTCTCCTAAATAGTGGAGACCAGCCTAGTTCTCCTAAATGGTGGAGACCAGCCTAGTTCTCCTAAATGGTGGGAGACCAGCCTAGTTCTCCTAAATGGTGGGAGACCAGCCTAGTTCTCCTAAATGGTGGAGACCAGCCTAGTTCTCCTAAATGGTGGAGACCAGCCTAGTTCTCCTAAATGGTGGGAGACCAGTCTAGTTCTCCTAAATGGTGGGAGACCAGCCTAGTTCTCCTAAATGGTGGGAGACCAGCCTAGTTCTCCTAAATGGTGGGAGACCAGTCTAGTTCTCCTAAATGGTGGGAGACCAGTCTAGTTCTCCTAAATGGTGGGAGACCAGTCTAGTTCTCCTAAATGGTGGGAGACCAGTCTAGTTCTCCTAAATGGTGGGAGACCAGCCTTGTTCTCCTAAATGGTGGGAGACCAGCCTAGTTCTCCTAAATGGTGGGAGACCAGCCTAGTTCTCCTAAATGGTGGGAGACCAGCCTAGTTCTCCTAAATGGTGGGAGACCAGCCTAGTTCTCCTAAATGGTGGGAGACCAGTCTAGTTCTCCTAAATGGTGGGAGACCAGCCTTGTTCTCCTAAATGGTGGGAGACCAGCCTAGTTCTCCTAAATGGTGGGAGACCAGTCTAGTTCTCCTAAATGGTGGGAGACCAGTCTAGTTCTCCTAAATGGTGGGAGACCAGTCTAGTTCTCCTAAATGGTGGGAGACCAGTCTAGTTCTCCTAAATGGTGGGAGACCAGCCTCATTCCCTTAAATGGTGGGAGACCAGCCTCGTTCTCCTAAATGGTGGAGACCAGCCTAGTTCTCCTAAATGGTGGGAGACCAGTCTAGTTCTCCTAAATGGTGGGAGACCAGTCTAGTTCTCCTAAATGGTGGGAGACCAGCCTAGTTCTCCTAAATGGTGGGAGACCAGCCTAGTTCTCCTAAATGGTGGGAGACCAGCCTAGTTCTCCTAAATGGTGGGAGACCAGCCTAGTTCTCCTAAATGGTGGGAGACCAGCCTAGTTCTCCTAAATGGTGGGAGACCAGCCTAGTTCTCCTAAATGGTGGGAGACCAGTCTAGTTCTCCTAAATGGTGGGAGACCAGTCTAGTTCTCCTAAATGGTGGGAGACCAGTCTAGTTCTCCTAAATGGTGGGAGACCAGTCTAGTTCTCTAAATAAATGACCAGTCTAGTTCTCTAAATGGTGGGAGACCAGCCTAGTTCTCCTAAATGGTGGAGACCAGCCTAGTTCTCCTAAATGGTGGGAGACCAGCCTAGTTCTCTAAATGGTGGGAGACCAGCCTAGTTCTCCTAAATGGTGGGAGACCAGTCTAGTTCTCCTAAATGGTGGGAGACCAGCCTAGTTCTCCTAAATGGTGGGAGACCAGCCTAGTTCTCCTAAATGGTGGGAGACCAGCCTAGTTCTCCTAAATGGTGGGAGACCAGCCTAGTTCTCCTAAATGGTGGGAGACCAGCCTAGTTCTCCTAAATGGTGGAGACCAGTCTAGTTCTCCTAAATGGTGGGAGACCAGCCTAGTTCTCCTAAATGGTGGGAGACCAGCCTAGTTCTCCTAAATGGTGGAGACCAGTCTAGTTCTCCTAAATGGTGGGAGACCAGCCTAGTTCTCCTAAATGGTGGGAGACCAGCCTAGTTCTCCTAAATGGTGGGAGACCAGCCTAGTTCTCCTAAATGGTGGGAGACCAGCCTAGTTCTCCTAAATGGTGGGAGACCAGCCTAGTTCTCCTAAATGGTGGGAGACCAGCCTAGTTCTCCTAAATGGTGGGAGACCAGCCTAGTTCTCCTAAATGGTGGGAGACCAGCCTAGTTCTCCTAAATGGTGGAGACCAGCCCTGGGAGACCAGCCTAGTTCTCCTAAATGGTGGAGACCAGTCTAGTTCTCCTAAATGGTGGGAGACCAGCCTAGTTCTCCTAAATGGTGGGAGACCAGCCTAGTTCTCCTAAATGGTGGGAGACCAGCCTAGTTCTCCTAAATGGTGGGAGACCAGCCTAGTTCTCCTAAATGGTGGGAGACCAGCCTAGTTCTCCTAAATGGTGGAGACCAGTCTAGTTCTCCTAAATGGTGGGAGACCAGCCTAGTTCTCCTAAATGGTGGAGACCAGCCTAGTTCTCCTAAATGGTGGGAGACCAGCCTAGTTCTCCTAAATGGTGGGAGACCAGCCTAGTTCTCCTAAATGGTGGGAGACCAGCCTAGTTCTCCTAAATGGTGGAGACCAGCCTAGTTCTCCTAAATGGTGGGAGACCAGTCTAGTTCTCCTAAATGGTGGGAGACCAGCCTAGTTCTCCTAAATGGTGGGAGACCAGCCTAGTTCTCCTAAATGGTGGAGACCAGTCTAGTTCTCCTAAATGGTGGGAGACCAGCCTAGTTCTCCTAAATGGTGGGAGACCAGCCTAGTTCTCCTAAATGGTGGGAGACCAGCCTAGTTCTCCTAAATGGTGGGAGACCAGCCTAGTTCTCCTAAATGGTGGAGACCAGCCTAGTTCTCCTAAATGGTGGGAGACCAGCCTAGTTCTCCTAAATGGTGGGAGACCAGCCCAGTTCTCCTAAATGGTGGGAGACCAGCCTAGTTCTCCTAAATGGTGGGAGACCAGCCTAGTTCTCCTAAATGGTGGAGACCAGCCTAGTTCTCCTAAATGGTGGAGACCAGCCTAGTTCTCCTAAATGGTGGAGACCAGCCTAGTTCTCCTAAATGGTGGAGACCAGCCTAGTTCTCCTAAATGGTGGAGACCAGTCTAGTTCTCCTAAATGGTGGGAGACCAGCCTAGTTCTCCTAAATGGTGGGAGACCAGCCTAGTTCTCCTAAATGGTGGGAGACCTGTATCTCCTAATGGAGACCAGCCCAGTTCTCCTAAATGGTGGGAGACCAGCCTAGTTCTCCTAAATGGTGGGAGACCAGTCTAGTTCTCCTAAATGGTGGGAGACCAGCCTAGTTCTCCTAAATGGTGGGAGACCAGCCTAGTTCTCCTAAATGGTGGAGACCAGCCTAGTTCTCCTAAATGGTGGGAGACCAGCCTAGTTCTCCTAAATGGTGGGAGACCAGCCTAGTTCTCCTAAATGGTGGGAGACCAGCCTAGTTCTCCTAAATGGTGGGAGACCAGCCTAGTTCTCCTAAATGGTGGGAGACCAGCCTAGTTCTCCTAAATGGTGGGAGACCAGTCTAGTTCTCCTAAATGGTGGGAGACCTGTATCTCTTAATGGAGACCAGCCCAGTGAAAGTTCTCAGTAATGATCCCAGATAATGTAATTAGAAATAATAAATGTAACAAGTCAGTTAAAAGAACGACATCTTATTTACAATGACGACCTACTGGAGAAACAGTGGGTTAACTGGTCTAGGAACAGTGGGTTAACTGGTCTAGGAACAGTGGGTTAACTGGTCTAGGAACAGTGGGTTAACTGGTCTAGGAACAGTGGGTTAACTGGTCTAGGAACAGGGGTTAACTGGTCTAGGAACAGTGGGTTAACTGGTCTAGGAACAGTGGGTTAACTGGTCTAGGAACAGTGGGGTAACTGGTCTAGGAACAGGGGGTTAACTGGTCTAGGAACAGGGGGTTAACTGGTCTAGAAACAGTGGGGTAACTGGTCTAGGAACAGTGGGTTAACTGGTCTAGGAACAGTGGGTCAACTGGTCTAGGAACAGTGGGTTAACTGGTCTAGGAACAGTGGGTCAACTGGTCTAGGAACAGTGGGTTAACTGGTCTAGGAACAGTGGGTTAACTGGTCTAGGAACAGTGGGTTAACTGGTCTAGGAACAGTGGGTTAACTGGTCTAGGAACAGTGGGTTAACTGGTCTAGGAACAGAGGGTTAACTGGTCTAGGAACAGAGGGTTAACTGGTCTAGGAACAGTGGGTTAACTGGTCTAGGAACAGGGGGTTAACTGGTCTAGGAACAGTGGGTTAACTGGTCTAGGAACAGAGGGTTAACTGGTCTAGGAACAGAGGGTTAACTGGTCTAGGAACAGAGGGTTAACTGGTCTAGGAACAGTGGGTTAACTGGTCTAGGAACAGTGGGTTAACTGGTCTAGGAACAGTGGGTTAACTGGTCTAGGAACAGTGGGTTAACTGGTCTAGGAACAGTGGGTTAACTGGTCTAGGAACAGTGGGTTAACTGGTCTAGGAACAGTGGGTTAACTGGTCTAGGAACAGTGGGTTAACTGGTCTAGGAACAGTGGGTTAACTGGTCTAGGAACAGTGGGTTAACTGGTCTAGGAACAGTGGGTTAACTGGTCTAGGAACAGTGGGTTAACTGGTCTAGGAACAGTGGGTTAACTGGTCTAGGAACAGTGGGTCAACTGGTCTAGGAACAGTGGGTTAACTGGTCTAGGAACAGTGGGTTAACTGGTCTAGGAACAGTGGGTTAACTGGTCTAGGAACAGTGGGTTAACTGGTCTAGGAACAGTGGGTTAACTGGTCTAGGAACAGTGGGTTAACTGGTCTAGGAACAGTGGGTTAACTGGTCTAGGAACAGTGGATTAAATGGTCTAGGAACAGTGGGTCAACTGGTCTAGGAACAGTGGGTTAAATGGTCTAGGAACAGTGGGTCAACTGGTCTAGGAACAGTGGGTTAACTGGTCTAGGAACAGTGGGTTAACTGGTCTAGGAACAGTGGGTTAACTGGTCTAGGAACAGTGGGTTAACTGGTCTGGGAACAGTGGGTTAACTGGTCTAGGAACAGTGGGTTAACTGGTCTAGGAACAGTGGGTTAACTGGTCTAGGAACAGTGGGTTAACTGGTCTAGGAACAGTGGGTTAACTGGTCTAGGAACAGTGGGTTAACTGGTCTAGGAACAGTGGGTTAACTGGTCTGGGAACAGTGGGTTAACTGGTCTAGGAACAGTGGGTTAACTGGTCTAAGAACAGTGGGTTAACTGGTCTAGGAACAGTGAGTTAACTGGTCTGGGAACAGTGGGTTAACTGGTCTGGGAACAGTGGGTTAACTGGTCTGGGAACAGTGGGTTAACTGGTCTGGGAACAGTGGGTTAACTGGTCTGGGAACAGTGGGTTAACTGGTCTGGGAACAGTGGGTTAACTGGTCTAGGAACAGTGGGTTAACTGGTCTAGGAACAGTGGGTTAACTGGTCTAGGAACAGTGGGTTAACTGGTCTGGGAACAGTGGGTTAACTGGTCTAGGAACAGTGGGTTAACTGCCTTGTTCAGGGGCAGAACGGCAGAGTTTTACCTTGTCAGCTCAGGAATTCGATCTAGCGACCTTTCGGTTACTGGCCCAACGCTCTAACCACTAGGCTACATGTCAACCCATACTAACCACTAGGCTACCTGCCACCCCATAATAACCACTAGGCTACCTGCCACCCCAATCATAAGAGTAATAACACAATGTACCAGTAATGTTTTCCCAGCAAACCAAAATTGGTTGAAGTCAAGTACCCAGAACATTCATGGGGTAGTTTGTATGTTTATTTAACCAAGGCAGGTCTTAAGAACACATTGTTAATGATAATGACGGCCTAGCAGGAAGCTGAAGGCCTAGCAGGAAGCTAAAGGCCTAGCAGGAAGCTGAAGGCCTTCTGAGAGGATGAGAGATAAAGAAGAAGAAGCTATGGAAGACCAGACGGCCTAGCAGGAAGCTGAAGGCCTAGCAGGAAGCTGTAGGCCTTCTGAGAGGATGAGAGATAAAGAAGAAGAAGCTATGGAAGACCAGACGGCCTAGCAGGAAGCTGAAGGCCTAGCAGGAAGCTGAAGGCCTTCTGAGAGGATAAGGGATAAAGAAGAAGAAGCTATGGAAGACCAGACGGCCTAGCAGGAAGCTGAAGGCCTAGCAGGAAGCTAAAGGCCTAGCAGGAAGATGAAGGCCTTCTGAGAGGATGAGGGATAAAGAAGAAGAAGCTATGGAAGACCAGACGGCCTAGCAGGAAGCTGAAGGCCTTCTGAGAGGATGAGGGATAAAGAAGAAGAAGCTATGGAAGACCAGACGGCCTAGCAGGAAGCTGAAGGCCGAGCAGGAAGCTGAAGGCCTTCTGAGAGGATGAGGGATAAAGAAGAAGAAGCTATGGAAGACAAGATGGCCTAGCAGGAAGCTGAAGGCCTAGCAGGAAGCTGAAGGCCTAGCAGGAAGCTGACGGCCTAGCAGGAAGCTAAAGGCCTAGCAGGAAGCTGAAGGCCTAGAAGGAAGCTAAAGGCCTAGCAGGAAGCTGAAGGCCTAGCAAGAAACTGAAGGCCTAGCAGGAAGCTGAAGGCCTAACAGGAAGCTAAAGGCCTAGCAGGAAGCTAAAGGCCTAGCAGGAAGCTGAAGGCCTAGAAGGAAGCTAAAGGTCTAGCAGGAAGCTGAAGGCCTAGCAGGAAGCTAAAGGCCTAGCAGGAAGCTGAAGGCCTTCTGAGAGGAAGAGGGATAAAGAAGAAGAAGCTATGGAAGACAAGACGGCCTAGCAGGAAGCTGAAGGCCTAGCAGGAAGCTGAAGGCCTAGCAGGAAACTGAAGGCCTAGCAGGAAGCTGAAGGCCTAACAGGAAGCTTAAGGCCTAGCAGGAAGCTAAAGGCCTAGCAGGAAGCTGAAGGCCTAGAAGGAAGCTAAAGGCCTAGCAGGAAGCTGAAGGCCTAGCAGGAAACTGAAGGCCTAGCAGGAAGCTGAAGGCCTAACAGGAAGCTTAAGGCCTAGCAGGAAGCTGACGGCCTAGCAGGAAGCTGAAGGCCTTCTGAGAGGATGAGGGATAAAGAAGAAGAAGCTATGGAAGACAAGACAGCCTAGCAGGAAGCTGAAGGCCTAGCAGGAAGCTAAAGGCCTAGCAGGAAGCTGAAGGCCTAGCAGGAAGCTGAAGGCCTTCTGAGAGGATGAGGGATAAAGAAGAAGAAGCTATGGAAGACCAGACGGCCTAGCAGGAAGCTGAAGGCCTAGCAGGAAGCTAAAGGCCTAGCAGGAAGCTGAAGGCCTAGCAGGAAACTGAAGGCCTAGCAGGAAGCTGAAGGCCTAACAGGAAGCTTAAGGCCTAGCAGGAAGCTGACGGCCTAGCAGGAAGCTGAAGGCCTTCTGAGAGGATGAGGGATAAAGAAGAAGAAGCTATGGAAGACAAGACGGCCTAGCAGGAAGCTGAAGGCCTAGCAGGAAGCTAAAGGCCTAGCAGGAAGATGAAGGCCTTCTGAGAGGATGAGGGATAAAGAAGAAGAAGCTATGGAAGACAAGACGGCCTAGCAGGAAGCTGAAGGCCTAGCAGGAAGCTGACGGCGTAGCAGGAAGCTAAAGGCCTAGCAGGAAGCTGAAGGCCTAGAAGGAAGCTAAAGGCCTAGCAGGAAGCTGAAGGCCTAGCAGGAAGCTGAAGGCCTAACAGGAAGCTTAAGGCCTAGCAGGAAGCTGACGGCCTAGCAGGAAGCTGAAGGCCTTCTGAGAGGATGAGGGATAAAGAAGAAGAAGCTATGGAAGACAAGACAGCCTAGCAGGAAGCTGAAGGCCTAGCAGGAAGCTGAAGGCCTAGCAGGAAGCTGACGGCCTTGCAGGAAGCTGAAGGCCTAGCAGGAAGCTGAAGGCCTAGCAGGAAGCTGAAGGCCTAGCAGGAAGCTGAAGGCCTAGCAGGAAGCTGACGGCCTTGCAGGAAGCTGAAGGCCTTCTGAGAGGATGAGGGATAAAGAAGAAGAAGCTATGGAAGACCAGACGGCCTAGCAGGAAGCTGAAGGCCTAGCAGGAAGCTAAAGGCCTAGCAGGAAGCTGAAGGCCTAGCAGGAAGCTGAAGGCCTAGCAGGAAGCTAAAGGCCTAGCAGGAAGCTGAAGGCCTAGCAGGAAGCTGAAGGCCTAGCAGGAAGCTGAAGGCCTAGCAGGAAGCTGACGGCCTTGCAGGAAGCTGAAGGCCTTCTGAGAGGATGAGGGATAAAGAAGAATAAGCTATGGAAGACCAGACAGCCTAGCAGGATGCTGAAGGCCTAGCAGGAAGCTAAAGGCCTAGCAGGAAGCTGAAGGCCTAGCAGGAAGCTGAAGGCCTAGCAGGAAGCTGAAGGCCTAGCAGGAAGCTGAACGCCTAGCAGGAAGCTGAAGGCCTAGCAGGAAGCTAAAGGCCTAGCAGGAAGCTGAAGGCCTTGCAGGAAGCTGACGGCCTTCTGAGAGGATGAGGGATAAAGAAGAAGAAGCTATGGAAGACAAGACAGAAGACTCTGGCAACAGCACAAATACAGCTAACCAACAGTGTGCCTGCGTGCGTGCGTGTGTGTGTGTGTGCGTGCGTGCGTGCGTGCGTGCGTGCGTGCGTGCGAAGTAAAACAACATGCTTCCTTCCATAAGGCAACACAAGCCAGTGACAACTAGAAACAGCTACATGGGGTAACAACTAGAAACAGCTACATGGGGTAACAACTAGACCCAGCTACATGGGGTAACAACTAGAAACAGCTACATGGGGTAACAACTAGAAACAGCTACATGGGGTAACAACTAGAAACAGCTACATGGGGTAACAACTAGAAACAGCTACATGGGGTAACAACTAGAAACAGCTACATGGGGTAACAACTAGAAACAGCTACATGGGGTAACAACTAGAAACAGCTACATGGGGTAACAACTAGAAACAGCTACATGGGGTAACAACTAGAAACAGCTACATGGGGTAACAACTAGAAACAGCTACATGGGGTAACAACTAGAAACAGCTACATGGGGTAACAACTAGAAACAGCTACAACTAGAAACAGCTAACAACTAGAAACAGCTACATGGGGTAACAACTAGAAACAGCTACATGGGGTAACAACTAGAAACAGCTACATGGGGTAACAACTAGAAACAGCTACATGGGGTAACAACTAGAAACAGCTACATGGGGTAACAACTAGAAACAGCTACATGGGGTAACAACTAGAAACAGCTACATGGGGTAACAACTAGAAACAGCTACATGGGGTAACAACTAGAAACAGCTACATGGGGTAACAACTAGAAACAGCTACATGGGGTAACAACTAGAAACAGCTACATGGGGTAACAACTAGAAACAGCTACATGGGGTAACAACTAGAAACAGCTACATGGGGTAACAACTAGAAACAGCTACATGGGGTAACAACTAGAAACAGCTACATGGGGTAACAACTAGAAACAGCTACATGGGGTAACAACTAGAAACAGCTACATGGGGTAACAACTAGAAACAGCTACATGGGGTAACAACTAGAAACAGCTACATGGGGTAACAACTAGAAACAGCTACATGGGGTAACAACTAGAAACAGCTACATGGGGTAACAACTAGAAACAGCTACATGGGGTAACAACTAGAAACAGCTACATGGGGTAACAACTAGAAACAGCTACATGGGGTAACAACTAGAACCAGCTACATGGGGTAACAACTAGAAACAGCTACATGGGGTAACAACTAGAAACAGCTACATGGGGTAACAACTAGAAACAGCTACATGGGGTAACAACTAGAAACAGCTACATGGGGTAACAACTAGAAACAGCTACATGGGGTAACAACTAGAAACAGCTACATGGGGTAACAACTAGAAACAGCTACATGGGGTAACAACTAGAAACAGCTACATGGGGTAACAACTAGAAACAGCTACATAATAATAACTATGCCATTTAGCTAGAACAGCTTTTAGCGACTTACATATGGGTGGTCCAATAGAAACAGCTACCATGGCGTTACACTAGCGCCATGCTCTATAGCTACATGGGGTAACAACTAGAAACAGCTACATGGGGTAACAACTAGAAACAGCTACATGGAGTAACAACTAGAAACCAGCTACATGGGGTAACAACTAGAAACAGCTACATAATAATAGCCCATTTAGCAACGTCCACCGTAAGCAGACACATTGGGTTTTAATTACACTCAACTGAACGGTTTGATTAGTGTAGTGTTAGCTCTAGCTAGTTACTTAGCTCTGGGGTATCAAAGATAATTGTGTACATGGAGTAAGTCTAGAAACAGCTACTGGGGTAACAACTTTACATGGGGTAACAACTAACAGCTACATGGGGTAACAACTAGAAACAGCTATTTGTGGTAATAACTAGAAACAGCTACATGGGGTAACAACTAGACAGCTACACAACTAAGTGTGTAGCAGCTACATGGGGTAACAACTAGAAACAGCTAGCATAGCCTAACAACTAGAACCAGCTACATGGGGTAATCAACTAAGAAACAGCTAACACTTAACAGCTACATTTACTCAACTAGTATCACAACCAGCTCATTTAATTATACACAAACAGTTTGATTTGGGTAACAACTTTCAGCTACATAGCTAGCTACACTAGAACCTTGTATCTATAATTGTGTAAGTCTAGAGCGCTTTTCTGGGGTAGCCAGCTAGAAACAGCTACATGGGGTAACAACTTTAACCAGCTACATGGGGTAACTGTAGAAACAGCTACATGGGGTAACAACTCCCTCCAGCTACATGGGGTAACAACTAGAAACAGCTCACAACTAGAAACAGCTACACAACTAGAAACAGCTACATGGGGTAACAACTAGAAACAGCTATTTGGGGTAACATCTATAGATTTTACATGTGGTAACAACTAGAAACAGCTACGTAATCGGGTAACAACTAGAAACAGCTACATGTGGTTACAACTAGTCAACTACATCTGTTAACCTTTAGAACCAGCTACACAACTAGAAACAGTTACATGGGGTGGCAACTAGAACCAGCTACATGGGGTAACAACTAGTGGTCACACAACTAGAAACAGCTACATGGGGTAACAACTAGAACCAGCTACATGGGGTACCTTGAAACAGCTACTGGGGCCAACAACTAGAACCAGCTAGCCATGGGGTAACAACTACGGAAACATGCTACATGGGGTAACAACTAGAAACTGCTACTCCACTAACAACTCGAAACAGCTACACAACTAGTACCCCAGCTTTGGTCAACTAGAAACAGCTCTCCCATGGGGTAACAACTAGCACAGCTACATGGGGTAACAACTAGAAACAGCTACATGTGGTAACAACTAGAAACAGCTACATCGGGTAACAACTAGAAACAGCTACATGGGGTTACAACTAGAAACAGCTACATGGGGTAACAACTAGAACCAGCTACACAACTAGAACCAGCTACAAGCCTTTTCCAACTAGAACCAGCTACATGGGGTAACAACTCAGAACCAGCTACACAACTAGAAACAGCTACATGGGGTAACAACTAACCTCCCCAGCTACATCCTTTAACAACTAGAAACAGCTACATTTTCCTTAATAACTAGAAACAGCTTGTAACAACTAGAACCAGCTACATGGGGTAACAACTAGAAACAGGCAGGGTAACAACTAGAAACAGCTACTAACAACTAGCAGCTACACAACTCCAGCTCCTCCCAACTGAAACAGCTACATGGGGTATCCACTAGAAACAGCTACATGGGGTAACACATAGAAACAGCTACATGTGGTAACAACTAGAAACAGCTCCCATCCAACTAGAAACAGCTCTACAACTAGAAACAGCTACCCCCTAACAACTAGAACCAGCTACACAACTAGAAACAGCTACACTCTCTATGTCCCCTATCCTCCAGGCCTTCTCCCCTGGGGTCACAACTAGAACCAGCTACATGGGGTAACAACTATTACCAGCTACACAACTAGAAACAGCTACATGGGGTAACAACTAGAAACAGCTACATGGGGTAACAACTAGAAACAGCTACACAACTAGAAACAGCTACATGGGGTAACAACTAGAACCAGCTACATGGGGTAACAACTAGAAACCTCCTCATGGGGTAACACATTAGAAACAGCTACATGGGGTAACAACTAGAAACAGCTACATAATAATAATATATGCCTTTAGCAGAAGCTTTTGCGACTTACATATGGGTCCCTCCTGGGATCGAACCTCACTACCCTGGCGTTACAAGCGCCTGCTCTCCAACTGAGCTACAGAAGGACATGGGGTAACAACTAGAAACAGCTACATGGGGTAACAACTAGAAACAGCTACATGGAATAACAACTAGAAACCAGCTCATGGGGTACCTCTAGAAACAGCTACATAATAATAATATATGCCATTTAGCAGACACTTTTCAAGCGACTTACATATGGGTGGTCCCGGGGATCGAACCCACTCCCTGGCGTTACAAGCGCCTTGCTCTACCAACTGAGCTACATGGGGTAACAACTAGAAACAGCTACCAACTAGAAACAGCTACATGCTGTAACAACTAGAAACAGCTACATGGGGTAACAACTAGAAACAAGCTACATGGGGTAACAACTAGAACCAGCTACATGGGGTAACAACTAGACCAGTTCCCATGGGGTAACAACTAGAAACAGCTACATGGGGTCCAACTAGAACCAGCTACATGGGGTATCAACTAGAAACAGCTACATGGGGTAACAACTAGGAACAGCTACATGGGGTAACAACTAGAAACAGCTACATGGGGTAACAACTAGAAACAGCTACTAATCCAACTAGAAACAGCTCCATGGGGTAACAACTAGAAACAGCTACATGGAGTAACAACTAGAAACCTACATGGGGTAACAACTAGAAACAGCTACACAACTAGAAACAGCTACATGGGGTCCTAGAACCAGCTACATCTCTAACACTAGAAACAGCTACATGGGGTAACAACTAGAACCAGCTACATGGGGTAACAACTAGAAACAGCTACACAACTAGAAACAGCTACAGGGGTCAACTAGAACCAGCCATGGGGTAACAACTAGAAACAGCTACATGGGGTAACAACTAGAACTCAGCTACATGGGGTAACAACTAGAAACAGCTCATGGGGTAACAACTAGAAACAGCTACATGGGGTAACAACTAGAAACAGCTACACAACTAGAAACAGCTACACAACTAGAAACAGCTACATGGGGTAACAACTAGAAACAGCTACATGGGGTAACAACTAGAAACAGCTACATGTGGTAACAACTAGAAACAGCTACATCGGGTAACAACTAGAAACAGCTACATGGGGTTACAACTAGAAACAGCTACATGGGGTAACAACTAGAACCAGCTCACAACTAGCTCTTTGCCCCTCTCCTCCCTCCTTAATCCTCCCCCAGGACCAGCTAGCTGGGGTAACAACTAGAACCAGCTACATGGGGTAACAACTAGAACCAGCTACACAACTAGAAACAGCTACATGGGGTAACAACTAGAACCAGCTCATGGGGTAACAACTAGAAACAGCTACATGGGTTAATAACTAGAAACAGCTACATGGGGTAACAACTAGAACCAGCTACATGGGGTAACAACTAGAAACAGCTACATGGGGTAACAACTAGAAACAGCTACATGGGGTAACAACTAGAAACAGCTACACAACTAGAAACAGCTACACAACTAGAAACAGCTACATGGGGTAACAACTAGAAACAGCTACATGGGGTAACATCTATAGAAACAGCTACATGTGGTAACAACTAGAAACAGCTACATCGGGTAACAACTAGAAACAGCTACATGTGGTTACAACTAGAAACAGCTACATGGGGTAACAACTAGAACCAGCTACACAACTAGAAACAGCTACATGGGGTCACAACTAGAACCAGCTACATGGGGTAACAACTATTACCAGCTACACAACTAGAAACAGCTACATGGGGTAACAACTAGAAACAGCTACATGGGGTAACAACTAGAAACAGCTACACAACTAGAAACAGCTACATGGGGTAACAACTAGAACCAGCTACATGGGGTAACAACTAGAAACAGCTACATGGGGTAACAACTAGAAACAGCTACATGGGGTAACAACTAGAAACAGCTACATAATAATAATATATGCCATTTCTCTCCAAAACTTACTATGGGTGGTCCCGGGATCGAACCCACTACCCTGGCGTAACAAGCGCCATGCTCTACCAACTGAGCTACAGAAGGACATGGGGTAACAACTAGAAACAGCTACATGGGGTAACAACTAGAAACAGCTACATGGAATAACAACTAGAAACCAGCTACATGGGGTAACAACTAGAAACAGCTACATAATAATAATATATGCCATTTAGCAGACGCTTTTAAGCGACTTACATATGGGTGGTCCCGGGGATCGAACCCACTACCCTGGCGTTACAAGCGCCATGCTCTACCAACTGAGCTACATGGGGTAACAACTAGAAACAGCTACATGGGGTAACAACTAGAAACAGCTACATGGAGTAACAACTAGAAACAGCTACATGGGGTAACAACTAGAAACAGCTACATGGGGTAACAACTAGAACCAGCTACATGGGGTAACAACTAGAAACAGCTACATGGGGTAACAACTAGAAACAGCTACATGGGGTAACAACTAGAACCAGCTACATGGGGTAACAACTAGAAACAGCTACATGGGGTAACAACTAGGAACAGCTACATGGGGTAACAACTAGAAACAGCTACATGGGGTAACAACTAGAAACAGCTACATGGGGTAACAACTAGAAACAGCTACACGGGGTAACAACTAGAAACAGCTACATGGAGTAACAACTAGAAACAGCTACATGGGGTAACAACTAGAAACAGCTACATGGGGTAACAACTAGAAACACTACATGTGGTAACAACTAGAAACAGCTACATGTGGTAACAACTAGAAACAGCTACACAACTAGAAACAGCTACATGGGGTAACAACTAGAAACAGCTACACAACTAGAAACAGCTACATGGGGTAACAACTAGAAACAGCTACATGGGGTAACAACTAGAAACAGCTACATGGGGTAACAACTAGAAACAGCTACATGGGGTAACAACTAGAAACAGCTACATGGGGTAACAACTAGAAACAGCTACATAGAGTAACAACTAGAAACAGCTACATGGGGTAACAACTAGAAACAGCTACATGGGGTAACAACTAGAAACAGCTACATGGGGTAACAACTAGAAACAGCTACATGGGGTAACAACTCCTACATGGGGTAACAACTAGAAACAGCTACATGGGGTAACAACTAGAAACAGCTACATGGGGTAACAACTAGAAACAGCTACATGGGGTAACAACTAGAAACAGCTACATGGGGTAACAACTAGAAACAGCTACATGGGGTAACAACTAGAAACAGTGACATGGGGTAACAACTAGAACCAGCTACATGGGGTAACAACTAGAAACAGCTACATGGGGTAACAACTAGAAACAGTGACATGGGGTAACAACTACAAACAGCTACATGGGGTAACAACTAGAAACAGCTACATGGGGTAACAACTAGAAACAGCTACATGGAGTAACAACTAGAAACAGCTACATGGGGAACAACTACAAACAGCTACATGGGGTAACAACTAGAAACAGCTACATGGGGTAACAACTAGAAACAGCTACATGGGGTAACAACTCCAGAAACAGCTACATGGGGTAACAACTAGAAACAGTGACATGGGGTAACAACTAGAACCAGCTACATGGGGTAACAACTAGAAACAGCTACATGGGGTAACAACTAGAAACAGCTACATGGGGTAACAACTAGAACCAGCTACATGGGGTAACAACTAGAAACAGCTACATGGGGTAACAACTAGAAACAGCTACATGGAGTAACAACTAGAAACAGCTACATGGGGTAACAACTAGAAACAGCTACATGGAGTAACAACTAGAAACAGCTACATGGGGTAACAACTAGAAACAGCTACATGGGGTAACAACTAGAAACAGCTACATGGGGTAACGCCAGGAAACAGCTACATGGGGTAACAACTAGAAACAGCTACATGGGGTAACAACTAGAAACAGCTACATGGGGTAACAACTAGAAACAGCTACATGGGGTAACACCTAGAAACAGCTACATGGGGTAACAACTAGAAACAGTGACATGGGGTAACAACTAGAACCAGCTACATGGGGTAACAACTAGAAACAGCTACATGGGATAACAACTAGAAACAGCTACATGGAGTAACAACTAGAAACAGCTACATGGGGTAACAACTAGAAACAGCTACATGGAGTAACAACTAGAAACAGCTACATGGGGTAACAACTAGAAACAGCTACATGGGGTAACAACTAGAAACAGCTACATGGGGTAACAACTAGAAACAGCTACATGGGGTAACAACTAGAAACAGTGACATGGGGTAACAACTAGAACCAGCTACATGGGGTAACAACTAGAAACAGCTACATGGGGTAACAACTAGAAACAGCTACATGGAGTAACAACTAGAAACAGCTACATGGGGTAACAACTAGAAACAGCTACATGGAGTAACAACTAGAAACAGCTACATGGGGTAACAACTAGAAACAGCTACATGTGGTAACAACTAGAAACAGCTACATGGGGTAACAACTAGAAACAGTTACATGGGGTAACAACTAGAAACAGCTACATGGGGTAACAACTAGAAACAGCGACATGGGGTAACAACTAGAACCAGCTACATGGGGTAACAACTAGAACCAGCTACATGGGGTAACAACTAGAAACAGTGACATGGGGTAACAACTAGAACCAGCTACATGGGGTAACAACTAGAACCAGCTACATGGGCTAACAACTAGAAACAGCTACATGGGGTAACAACTAGAAACAGTGACATGGGGTAACAACTAGAACCAGCTACATGTGGTAACAACTAGAAACAGCTACATGGGGTACCAACTAGAACCAGCTACATGTGGTAACAACTAGAAACAGCTACATTGGGTAACAACTAGAAACAGCTACATGGGGTAACAACTAGAAACAGCTACATGGGGTAACAACTAGAAACAGCTACATGGGGTAACAACTAGAAACAGCTGACATGGGGTAACAACTAGAAACAGCTACATGGGGTAACAACTAGAAACAGTGACATGGGGTAACAACTAGAAACAGCTACATGGGGTAACAACTAGAAACAGCTACATGGGGTAACAACTAGAAACAGCTACATGGGGTAACAACTAGAAACAGCTACATGGGGTAACAACTAGAAACAGCTACATGGGGTAACAACTAGAACCAGCTACATGGGGTAACAACTAGAAACAGCTACATGGGGTAACAACTAGAACCAGCTACATGGGGTAACAACTAGAAACAGCTACATGGGGTAACAACTAGAAACAGCTACATGGGGTAACAACTAGAAACAGCTACATGGGGTAACAACTAGAAACAGCTACACAACTAGAAACAGCTACATGGGGTAACAACTAGAAACAGCTACATGGGGTAACAACTAGAAACAGCTACATGGGGTAACAACTAGAAACAGCTACATGGGGTAACAACTAGAAACAGCTACATGGGGTAACAACTAGAAACAGCTACATGGGGTAACAACTAGAAACAGCTACATGGGGTAACAACTAGAAACAGCCACATGGGGTAACAACTAGAAACAGCTACATGGGGTAACAACTAGAAACAGCTACATGGGGTGACAACTAGAAACAGCTACATGGGGTAACAACTAGAAACAGCTACATGGGGTAACAACAGAAACAGCTACATGGGGTAACAACTAGAACAGCTACATGGGGTAACAACTAGAAACAGCTACATGGGGTGACAACTAGAAACAGCTACATGGGGTAACACTAGAAACAACAACTAGAAACAGCTACATGGGGTAACAACTAGAAACAGCTACATGGGGTACACAACTAGAAACAGCTACATGGGGTGACAACTAGAAACCTACATGGGGTAACAACTCCTCCAGGGACACCAGCTCCAGGGACACCAACTCCAGGGACACCAACTCTTCCAGGGACACCAACTCTTCCAGGGACACAACTCCCCCAGGGTACCAACTCAGAAACAGCTACATGGGGCCACCAACCTCCAGGGCCACCAACTCCTCCAGGGCCACCAACTCCTCCAGGGAAACCCCCAGGGACACCAACAACTAGAACCAACTCCTCCAGGGACACCAACTCCTACAGGGACACGACTCCTACATGGACACCAACTCCTCCAGGGACACCAACTCCTCCAGGGACACCAACTCCTCCAGGGACACCAACTCCTCCAGGGACACCAACTCACCAACTCCCCCAGGGACACCAACTCCCCAACTCCTCCAGGGACACCAACTCCTCCAGGGACACCAACTCCTCCAGGGACACCAACTCCTCCAGGGACACCAACTCCTCCAGGGACACCAACTCACCAACTCCCCCAGGGACACCAACTCCTCCAGGGACACCAACTCCTCCAGGGCCACCAACTCCTCCAGGGCCACCAACTCCCCCAGGGATACCAACTCACCAACTCCCCCAGGGACACCAACTCACCAACTCCTCCAGGGACACCAACTCACAAACTCCTCCAGGGACACCAACTCCTCCAGGGACACCAACTCACCAACTCCCCCAGGGACACCAACTCCCCAACTCCTCCAGGGACACCAACTCCTCCAGGGCCACCAACTCCTCCAGGGCCACCAACTCCTCCAGGGACACCAACTCCCCCAGGGACACCAACTCCCCAACTCCTCCAGGGACACCAACTCCTACAGGGACACGACTCCTACATGGACACCAACTCCTCCAGGGACACCAACTCCTCCAGGGACACCAACTCCTCCAGGGACACCAACTCTGACTATGATACACCCTCACTTCACTACCAGAGATTACCCAACTCCTCCAGGGCCACCAACTCCTCCAGGGCCACCAACTCCTCCAGGGACACCAACTCCTCCAGGGCCACCAACTCCTCCAGGGACACCAACTCCTCCAGGGACACCAACTCCTCCAGGGCCACCAACTCCTCCAGGGCCACCAACTCCTCCAGGGCCACCAACTCCTCCAGGGACACCAACTCCTCCAGGGACACCAACTCCTCCAGGGACACCAACTCCTCCTTTTAAATAACATATTATTTGTGTTCTAGGAACGTTGTAACAACATCAGGCAAATTTTTTATGCAAATCATCAGCAACGCTAACGAATGTTCTGGGTACTTTTGCAGAACTAGATTTTGGTTTGCTGGGATTTTACTTTGCCATCAATAATATTTACACAATCCCACCCTACATACTTCTGTACTTATTAAGATCTATGGTGGTAGTCATACCGTCATGTAAGCAGCAGCTTCATGCCTTAGGAAGAGGCTTTGTATGGGCTCTGTAGGGTGCAGAGGTCACAGCTGAGTCAGAAACTGGGCGAGTTACTGTAGACATCTGGGTCATTCTGAGTTTTACTATATGTCTGAATGAGGAAGAAGACGAAGACGGAGACGGGGACGAAGAAGAAGAAGAAGGAGGAGGAAGATGAGGAGGAGGAGAAAGAGAAAGAGAAAGAGAAGGAGGAAGGGGAAGAGGAGGAGGTGGAGGAAGATGCGTATTGCTACTCTATCCCTGTGGTTTATGACACTAAATCAAGAAATGTGATTGATGACTGACGTCTTTACATAAATAAGCACTTACCATCCGTACCTCCCATTTCCAACCTTCAAACAGCCCATTTCCCCCTCACGGTTTCAGGAGAGAGGATTTCGTGGAGGAGAAATGTGTTTGAGAGGAAAAGTTTGGTCTTGGGGAATAGTGTGCATGAAATTGAATTACAGTGGAATACCTGAAGCCAATATTTTCCCTTTTTTGATAAACTACCCAATAAGCCTTTCTCCCCGTTTAAAGGCAGAGTTGAAAATACAGATGTGAGATCTGATAGGATCCACTCAAAGACACTGATCTGGAACCTGTCCTGGAGCACAGATGAGGGATTTTTTTCCCCACAAGAGTATTTTTTTGAGAATTCAAATTCACGGGAGCCATTATGTAGAAATATATACAATGTCAACATAAACAGACCGGTGTTCAGTTGTCACTGTACCTGAAGACTGGCACTACAGTGTGCCTGAAGACTGGCACTACAGTGTGCCTGAAGACTGGCACTACAGTGTGCCTGAAGACTGGCACTACAGTGTGCCTGAAGACTGGCACTACAGTGTGCCTGAAGACTGGCACTACAGTGTGCCTGAAGACTGGCACTACAGTGTGCCTGAAGACTGGCACTACAGTGTGCCTGAAGACTGGCACTACAGTGTGCCTGAAGACTGGCACTAGTCCGGAGAAATCACACGCCAATGTTTCAAGGATTTAAAGTGTGACTCGATACAGCTGCTACATATGGTTCTATAAGCGTAATAATGCTGTAAGTGGAGAAAGTCATTGTGTAGGAACTGTGTTTGTTCAGTCATTCCCAGGTCCGGACTCATCTGCGTGCGGCCATTTTAAACCAGGTTTCTAGATCCTCTCTGCGTGATTGGCTCTTTGAAGCAGCCTTCTTTCACCAGGCACCTATCCCTGTACCCCTGTACCCCAATACTCCTTATATCCGCCCCACTCAGCGGCTTCCCTGTACCCCTGTACCCCTGTACCCCTGTATCCCAATACTCCTTATATCCGGCCCACTCAGCAGCCTGTACCCCTGTACCCCTGTACCCCAATACTCCTTATATCCGGCCCACTCAGCAGCCTCCCTGTACCCCTGTACCCCTGTACCCCTGTACCCCTGTATCCCAATACTCCTTATATCCGGCCCACTCAGCAGCCTCCCTGTACCCCTGTACCCCTGTACCCCAATACTCCTTATATCCGGCCCACTCAGCAGCCTCCCTGTACCCCTGTACCCTGTACCCCAATACTCCTTATATCCGGCCCACTCAGCAGCCTCCCTGTACCCCTGTACCCCTGTACCCCAATACTCCTTATATCCAGCCCACTCAGCAGCCTCCCTGTACCCCTGTACCCCTGTACCCCAATACTCCTTATATCCAGCCCACTCAGCAGCCTCCCTGTACCCCTGTACCCCTGTACCCCAATACTCCTTATATCCGGCCCACTCAGCAGCCTCCCTGTACCCCTGTACCCCTGTACCCCAATACTCCTTATATCCGGCCCACTCAGCAGCCTCCCTGTACCCCTGTACCCCTGTACCCCAATACTCCTTATATCCGGCCCACTCAGCAGCCTCCCTGTACCCCTGTACCCCTGTACCCCTGTACCCCTGTATCCCAATACTCCTTATATCCGGCCCACTCAGCAGCCTCCCTGTACCCCTGTACCCCAATACCCTGTACCCCTGTACCCCTGTACCCCTGTACCCCTGTACCCCAATACTCCTTATATCCGGCCCACTCAGCAGCCTCCCTGTACCCCTGTACCCCTGTACCCCCCTGTACCCTATATCCGGCCCACTCAGCAGCCCCTGTACCCCCCAATACCCTGTACCCCAATCCTTATATCCGGCCCACTCAGCAGCCTCCCCCCCTGTCCCCCCTGTACCCCAATACTCCTTATATCCGGCCCACTCAGCAGCCTCCCTGTACCCCTGTACCCCTAGCAGCCTCCCTGTACCCCAGTGATACCCCTCCTTATATCCGGCCCACTCAGCAGCCTCCCTGTACCCCTGTACCCCTGTACCCCAATACTCCTTATATCCGGCCCAAGCCTCCTGTACCCCTGAGCAGCCTCCTGTGACCCAGTCCCCCCCTGTCAGCACCCCTGTGACCCTGTACCCCAATACTCCTTATATCCGGCCCACTCAGCAGCCAGCCTCCTGTACCCCTGTACCCCAATACTTTATATCCGGCCCACTCAGCAGCCTCCCTGTACCCCTGTACCCCTGTACCCCAATGACTCCTTATATCCGGCCCACTGACAGCAGCCTCCCTGTACCCCTAGTCCTCTCCCTGTACCCCAATACTCCTTATATCCTGTTGGTATCCAGTCCACTCAGCAGCCTCCTGTACCCCTGTCCACAGTGATACTCCAGCCCAGTGTGACCCCTGACTGGGCTAGTACCCCACAGTACTCCTTATATCCAGCCCACAGCAGACTCCCTAGTCCCCCTGATACCCCTTACCCCAATCTCCTTACAGTGATGACTGGGCAGTCCTCTCCACAGTGATGACTGGGCTAGTCCTAAAAAGGGGAAACAGCCCTGACTGGGCTAGTCCTCTCCACAGTGATCTATACCTGTCCATGTATGACTTTTCCTCTCCACAGTGTTGACTGAAGAAGACACAGTGATGACTCAGCTAGTCCTCTCCACAGTGATGACTGGGCTAGTCCTCTCCACAGTGATGACTGGGCTAGTCCTCTCCACAGTGATGAACTAGTCCTTCCACAGTGACTGAGTCCTCTCCACAGTGATGACTGGGCTAGTCCTCTCCACAGTGATGACTGGGCTAGTCCTCTCCACAGTGATGACTGGGCTAGTCCTCTCCACAGTGATGACTGGTACCCCCCCTAGTCCTAGTCCTCTCCACAGTGATGACTGGGCTAGTCCTCTCCACAGTGATGACTGGGCTAGTCCTCTCCACAGTGATGACTGGGCTAGTCCTCTCCACAGTGATGACTGGGCTAGTCCTCTCCACAGTGCTGACTGGGCTAGTCCTCTCCACAGTGATGACTGGGCTAGTCCTCTCCACAGTGATGACTGGGCTAGTCCTCTCCACAGTGATGACTGGGCTAGTCCTCTCCACAGTGATGACTGGGCTAGTCCTCTCCACAGTGATGACTGGGCTAGTCCTCTCCACAGTGATGACTGGGCTAGTCCTCTCCACAGTGATGACTGGGCTAGTCCTCTCCACAGTGATGACTGGGCTAGTCCTCTCCACAGTGATGACTGGGCTAGTCCTCTCCACAGTGATGACTGGGCTAGTCCTCTCCACAGTGATGACTGGGCTAGTCCTCTCCACAGTGATGACTGGGCTAGTCCTCTCCACAGTGATGACTGGGCTAGTCCTCTCCACAGTGATGACTGGGCTAGTCCTCTCCACAGTGATGACTGGGCTAGTCCTCTCCACAGTGATGACTGGGCTAGTCCTCTCCACAGTGATGACTGGGCTAGTCCTCTCCACAGTGATGACTGGGCTAGTCCTCTCCACAGTGATGACTGGGCTAGTCCTCTCCACAGTGATGACTGGGCTAGTCCTCTCCACAGTGATGACTGGGCTAGTCCTCTCCACAGTGATGACTGGGCTAGTCCTCTCCACAGTGATGACTGGGCTAGTCCTCTCCACAGTGATGACTGGGGCTAGTCCTCTCCACAGTGATGACTGGGCTAGTCCTCTCCACAGTGATGACTGGGCTAGTCCTCTCCACAGTGATGACTGGGCTAGTCCTCTCCACAGTGATGACTGGGCTAGTCCTCTCCACAGTGATGACTGGGCTAGTCCTCTCCACAGTGATGACTGGGCTAGTCCTCTCCACAGTGATGACTGGGCTAGTCCTCTCCACAGTGATGACTGGGCTAGTCCTCTCCACAGTGATGACTGGGCTAGTCCTCTCCACAGTGATGACTGGGCTAGTCCTCTCCACAGTGATGACTGGGCTAGTCCTCTCCACAGTGATGACTGGGCTAGTCCTCTCCACAGTGATGACTGGGCTAGTCCTCTCCACAGTGATGACTGGGCTAGTCCTCTCCACAGTGATGACTGGGCTAGTCCTCTCCACAGTGATGACTGGGCTAGTCCTCTCCACAGTGATGACTGGGCTAGTCCTCTCCACAGTGATGACTGGGCTAGTCCTCTCCACAGTGATGACTGGGCTAGTCCTCTCCACAGTGATGACTGGGCTAGTCCTCTCCACAGTGATGACTGGGCTAGTCCTCTCCACAGTGATGACTGGGCTAGTCCTCTCCACAGTGATGACTGGGCTAGTCCTCTCCACAGTGATGACTGGGCTAGTCCTCTCCACAGTGATGACTGGGCTAGTCCTCTCCACAGTGATGACTGGGCTAGTCCTCTCCACAGTGATGACTGGGCTAGTCCTCTCCACAGTGATGACTGGGCTAGTCCTCTCCACAGTGATGACTGGGCTAGTCCTCTCCACAGTGATGACTGGGCTAGTCCTCTCCACAGTGATGACTGGGCTAGTCCTCTCCACAGTGATGACTGGGCTAGTCCTCTCCACAGTGATGACTGGGCTAGTCCTCTCCACAGTGATGACTGGGCTAGTCCTCTCCACAGTGATGACTGGGCTAGTCCTCTCCACAGTGATGACTGGGCTAGTCCTCTCCACAGTGATGACTGGGCTAGTCCTCTCCACAGTGCTGACTGGACTAGTCCTCTCCACAGTGATGACTGGGCTAGTCCTCTCCATGTGATGACTGGGCTAGTCCTCTCACAGGTGATGACTGGGCAGATCCTCTCCACAGTGATGACTGGACTAGTCCTGAGGTCCACAGTGATGACTGGGCTTGTCCATCACCTCAGTGTTTCAGCATGATAATGTGACTGGGCTAGTCCTCTCCACAGTGATACCTCCACAGTGATGACTGGGCTAGTTCTTCCAGTGATGACTGGGCTAGTCCTCTCCAGACAGTGATGACTGGGCATTCCAGCAGTGTGACTGGGAGTCCTCTCCACAGTGATGACTGGGCTAGTCCTCTCCACAGTGATGACTGGGCTAGTCCTCTCCACAGTGATGACTGGGCTAGTCCTTCCACAGTGATGACTGGGCTAGTCCTCTCCACAGTGATGACTGGGCTAGTCCTCTCCACAGTGATGACTGGGCTAGTCCTCTCCACAGTGATGACTGGGCTAGTCCTCTCCACAGTGAGACAAATGGTGACCTGATACTGACTGGGCTAGTCTCTCCACAGTGATGACTGGGCTAGTTTCTGATCCACACCAGATACCTGATCCTCCACATACTGTGCTGACTGGGTTTCTGATCCTCTCCACCAGATGACTGACTGGGTTTCTGACTCTCCACAGATACTGACTGGGTTTCTGACTCCACCTCTCCACACTGACTGGTTTTCTAGTCCTCTCCCAGATACTGACTGGTTTTCTGATCCTCTCCACAGTGACACCAGATCCTCTGACAGGGTTTGGTGCCAGTCCTCTCCATTAGCTGATGAGATTTCTGATCCACACCAGATACTGACTGGATTCTGAGGTCCACCAGATACTGACTGGTTTCCCTGCCATCACACCAGTTTCAGCATGGGTTTCTGATCGGCCACCAGATACTGACTGGGTTTCTGATCCACACCAGATACTGACTGGGAAAATGATCACCAGTTCTGACTGGGTTTCTGATCCTCACCAGATACTGACTGGGTTTCTGATCCACACCAGATACTGACTGGGTTTCTGATCCACACCAGATACTGACTGGGTTTCAGATCCACACCAGATACTGACTGGGTTTCTGATCCACACCAGATACTGACTGGGTTTCTGATCCACACCAGATACTGACAGTTTCTGATCCACACCAGATACTGACTGGGTTTCTGATCCACACCAGATACTGACTGGTTTCTGATCCACACCAGATACTGACTGGGTTTCTGATCCACACCAGATACTGACTGGTTTTCTGATCCACACCAGATACTGACTGGGTTTCTGATCACACCAGATACTGACTGGGTTTCTGATCCACACCAGATACTGACTGGTTTTCTGATCCACACCAGATACTGACTGGTTTCTGATCGACACCAGATACTGACTGGTTCTCTGATCCACACCAGATACTGACTGGGTTTCTGATCCACACCAGATACTGACTGGGTTTCTGATCCACACCAGATACTGACTGGGTTTCTGATCCACACCAGATACTGACTGGGTTTCTGATCCACACCAGATACTGACTGGGTTTCTGATCCACACCAGATACTGACTGGGTTTCTGATCCACACCAGATACTGACTGGGTTTCTGATCCACACCAGATACTGACTGGTTCTCTGATCCACACCAGATACTGACTGGGTTTCTGATCCACACCAGATACTGACTGGGTTTCTGATCACACCAGATACTGACTGGGTTTCTGATCCACACCAGATACTGACTGGTTTTCTGATCCACACCAGATACTGACTGGTTTTCTGATCCACACCAGATACTGACTGGTTTCTGATCCACACCAGATACTGACTGGTTTTCTGATCCACACCAGATACTGACTGGGTTTCTGATCCACACCAGATACTGACTGGGTTTCTGATCACACCAGATACTGACTGGTGTTCTGATCCACACCAGATACTGACTGGTTCTCTGATCCACACCAGATACTGACTGGTTTTCTGATCAACAGCAGATACTGACTGGGTTTCTGATCCACACCAGATACTGACTGGTGTTCTGATCCACACCAGATACTGACTGGTTTTCTGATCCACACCAGATACTGACTGGTGTTCTGATCCACACCAGATACTGACTGGTTTTCTGATCAACACCAGATACTGACTGGTTTCTGATCCACACCAGATACTGACTGGTTTCTGATCCACACCAGATACTGACTGGTTTTCTGATCCACACCAGATACTGACTGGTTTTCTGATCCACACCAGATACTGACTGGTTTTCTGATCCACACCAGATACTGACTGGGTTTCTGATCCACACCAGATACTGACTGGGTTTCTGATCCACACCAGATACTGACTGGGTTTCTGATCCACACCAGATACTGACTGGTTTTCTGATCCACACCAGATACTGACTGGGTTTCTGATCCACACCAGATACTGACTGGGTTTCTGATCCACACCAGATACTGACTGGGTTTCTGATCCACACCAGATACTGACTGGTTTCTGATCCACACCAGATACTGACTGGGTTTCTGATCACACCAGATACTGACTGGGTTTCTGATCCACACCAGATACTGACTGGGTTTCTGATCCACACCAGATACTGACTGGTTTTCTGATCAACACCAGATACTGACTGGTTTTCTGATCCACACCAGATACTGACTGGTTTTCTGATCCACACCAGATACTGACTGGTTTCTGATCCACACCAGATACTGACTGGGTTCTCATCCACACCAGATACTGACTGGTTTTCTGATCACACCAGATACTGACTGGTTTTCTGATCCACACCAGATACTGACTGGGTTTCTGATCCACACCAGATACTGACTGGGTTTCTGATCCACACCAGATACTGACTGGTTTCTGATCCACACCAGATACTGACTGGTTTTCTGATCCACACCAGATACTGACTGGTTTTCTGATCCACACCAGATACTGACTGGTTTCTGATCCACACCAGATACTGACTGGTTTTCTGATCCACACCAGATACTGACTGGGTTTCTGATCACACCAGATACTGACTGGTTTTCTGATCCACACCAGATACTGACTGGTTTTCTGATCACACCAGATACTGACTGGGTTTCTGATCCACACCAGATACTGACTGGGTTTCTGATCCACACCAGATACTGACTGGGTTTCTGATCCACACCAGATACTGACTGGGTTTCTGATCCACACCAGATACTGACTGGTTTCTGATCCACACCAGATACTGACTGGTTTTCTGATCCACACCAGATACTGACTGGTTTTCTGATCCACACCAGATACTGACTGGGTTTCTGATCCACACCAGATACTGACTGGTTTTCTGATCACCCCCCCCCCCCCCCTGACTTTGTTTAGGTATCTGTTACCAACAGGTATTCCCAGTAATGTGAAATCCTGGGAATTACCTCCCTGTACCCTCCTTGTAACATCTCTGTATCCTCTCTGTAATCTCCCTATAACTAAAGAGAAGGTACTACCCTCCCTAAAGAGAAGGTACAGACAGAGACACCCATTCCCCTACTATGACTAAAGAGAAGGTACTCTAGACAGACAGAGACACCCCTCTCTTCCCCTCCTATGACTAAAGAGAAGGTACTCTAGACAGAGACACCCATCCCCCTACTATGACTAAAGAGAAGGTACTCTAGACAGACAGAGACACCCATCCCCCTACTATGACTAAAGAGAAGGTACTCTAGACAGAGACACCCATTCCCCTCCTATAACTAAAGAGAAGATACTCTAGACAGAGACACCCATCCCCTCCTATGACTAAAGAGAAGGTACTCTAGACAGAGACACCCATCCCCTCCTATAACTAAAGAGAAGGTACTCTAGACAGAGACACCCATTCCCCTCCTATAACTAAAGAGAAGATACTCTAGACAGAGACACCCATTCCCCTCCTATGACTAAAGAGAAGGTACTCTAGACAGACAGAGACACCCATCCCCTCCTATGACTAAAGAGAAGGTACTAGACAGACAGACAGACAGAGACACCCATTCCCCTCCTATAACTAAAGAGAAGGTACTCTAGACAGACAGAGACACCCATCCCCTCCTATGACTAAAGAGAAGGTACTCTAGACAGACAGAGACACCCATTCCCCTCCTATAACTAAAGAGAAGGTACTCTAGACAGACAGAGACACCCATTCCCCTCCTATAACTAAAGAGAAGGTACTCTAGACAGAGACACCCATTCCCCTCCTATAACTAAAGAGAAGGTACTCTAGACAGACAGAGACACCCATAAAGAGAAGGTAAGACAGACAGAGACACCCATCCCCTCCTATAACTAAAGAGAAGGTACTCTAGACAGACAGAGACACCCATTCCCCTCCTATAACTAAAGAGAAGGTACTCTAGACAGACAGAGACACCCATTCCCCTCCTATAACTAAAGAGAAGATACTCTAGACAGAGACACTCATCCCCTCCTATGACTAAAGAGAAGGTACTCTAGACAGAGACACCCATCCCCTCCTATAACTAAAGAGAAGGTACTCTAGACAGAGACACCCATCCCCTCCTATAACTAAAGAGAAGGTACTCTAGACAGACAGAGACACCCATCCCCTCCTATAACTAAAGAGAAGGTACTCTAGACAGACAGAGACACCCATCCCCTCCTATATCTAAAGAGAAGGTACTCTAGACAGAGACACCCATTCCCCTCCTATGACTAAAGAGAAGGTACTCTAGACAGACAGAGACACCCATTCCCCTCCTATAACTAAAGAGAAGGTACTCTAGACAGACAGAGACACCCATTCCCCTCCTATAACTAAAGAGAAGGTACTCTAGACAGACAGAGACACCCATTCCCCTCCTATAACTAAAGAGAAGGTACTCTAGACAGACAGAGACACCCATTCCCCTCCTATAACTAAAGAGAAGGTACTCTAGACAGACAGAGACACCCATCCCCTCCTATAACTAAAGAGAAGGTACTCTAGACAGAGACACCCATCCCCTCCTATGACTAAAGAGAAGGTACTCTAGACAGACAGAGACACCCATTCCCCTCCTATATCTAAAGAGAAGGTACTCTAGACAGACAGAGACACCCATCCCCTCCTATATCTAAAGAGAAGGTACTCTAGACAGACAGAGACACCCATCCCCTCCTATAACTAAAGAGAAGGTACTCTAGACAGACAGAGACACCCATCCCCTCCTATAACTAAAGAGAAGGTACTCTAGACAGACAGAGACACCCATTCCCTCCTATAACTAAAGAGAAGGTACTCTAGACAGAGACACCCATTCCCCTCCTATAACTAAAGAGAAGGTACTCTAGACAGACAGAGACACCCATCCCCCTCCTATAACTAAAGAGAAGGTACTCTAGACAGAGACACCCATTCCCCTCCTATAACTAAAGAGAAGGTACTCTAGACAGACAGAGACACCCATTCCCCTCCTATAACTAAAGAGAAGGTACTCTAGACAGAGACACCCATCCCCTCCTATGACTAAAGAGAAGGTACTCTAGACAGACAGAGACACCCATTCCCCTCCTATAACTAAAGAGAAGGTACTCTAGACAGACAGAGACACCCATCCCCTCCTATGACTAAAGAGAAGGTACTCTAGACAGACAGAGACACCCATTCCCCTCCTATGACTAAAGAGAAGGTACTCTAGACAGACAGAGACACCCATCCCCTCCTATGACTAAAGAGAAGGTACTCTAGACAGAGACACCCATCCCCTCCTATGACTAAAGAGAAGGTACTCTAGACAGACAGAGACACCCATTCCCCTCCTATAACTAAAGAGAAGGTACTCTAAAGAGACAGACAGAGACACCCATTCCCCTCCTATGACTAAAGAGAAGGTACTCTAGACAGACAGAGACACCCATCCCCTCCTATAACTAAAGAGAAGGTACTCTAGACAGAGACACCCATTCCCCTCCTATAACTAAAGAGAAGGTACTCTAGACAGACAGAGACACCCATTCCCCTCCTATAACTAAAGAGAAGGTACTCTAGACAGAGACACCCATCCCCTCCTATGACTAAAGAGAAGGTACTCTAGACAGAGACACCCATCCCCCTACTATGACTAAAGAGAAGGTACTCTAGACAGAGACACCCATCCCCCTACTATGACTAAAGAGAAGGTACTCTAGACAGAGACACCCATTCCCCTCCTATAACTAAAGAGAAGGTACTCTAGACAGACAGAGACACCCATTCCCCTCCTATAACTAAAGAGAAGGTACTCTAGACAGACAGAGACACCCATCCCCTCCTATAACTAAAGAGAAGGTACTCTAGACAGACAGAGACACCCATTCCCCTCCTATGACTAAAGAGAAGGTACTCTAGACAGACAGAGACACCCATTCCCCTCCTATAACTAAAGAGAAGGTACTCTAGACAGACAGAGACACCCATCCCCTCCCCTCCTATGACTAAAGAGAAGGTACTCTAGACAGACAGAGACACCCATTCCCCTCCTATAACTAAAGAGAAGGTACTCTAGACAGACAGAGACACCCATCCCCTCCTATAACTAAAGAGAAGGTACTCTAGACAGACAGAGACACCCATCCCCTCCTATAACTAAAGAGAAGGTACTCTAGACAGACAGAGACACCCATTCCCCTCCTATGACTAAAGAGAAGGTACTCTAGACAGACAGAGACACCCATCCCCTCCTATTCCCCTCCTATAACTAAAGAGAAGGTACTCTAGACAGACAGAGACACCCATTCCCTCCTATAACTAAAGAGAAGGTACTCTAGACAGACAGAGACACCCATTCCCCTCCTATAACTAAAGAGAAGGTACTCTAGACAGACAGAGACACCCATTCCCCTCCTATAACTAAAGAGAAGGTACTCTAGACAGACAGAGACACCCATTCCCCTCCTATAACTAAAGAGAAGGTACTCTAGACAGACAGAGACACCCATTCCCTCCTATGACTAAAGAGAAGGTACTATAGACAGACAGAGACACCCATCCCCTCCTATGACTAAAGAGAAGGTACTCTAGACAGAGACACACATCCCCTCCTATAACTAAAGAGAAGGTACTCTAGACAGACAGAGACACCCATTCCCCTCCTATAACTAAAGAGAAGGTACTCTAGACAGACAGAGACACCCATTCCCCTCCTATAACTAAAGAGAAGGTACTCTAGACAGACAGAGACACCCATTCCCCTCCTATAACTAAAGAGAAGGTACTCTAGACAGAGACACCCATTCCCCTCCTATAACTAAAGAGAAGGTACTCTAGACAGACAGAGACACCCATTCCCCTCCTATGACTAAAGAGAAGGTACTCTAGACAGACAGAGACACCCATCCCCTCCTATAACTAAAGAGAAGGTACTCTAGACAGAGACACCCATCCCCTCCTATAACTAAAGAGAAGGTACTCTAGACAGACAGAGACACCCATCCCCTCCTATAACTAAAGAGAAGGTACTCTAGACAGACAGAGACACCCATCCCCTCCTATAACTAAAGAGAAGGTACTCTAGACAGACAGAGACACCCATTCCCCTCCTATAACTAAAGAGAAGGTACTCTAGACAGAGACACCCATTCCCCTCCTATAACTAAAGAGAAGGTACTCTAGACAGACAGAGACACCCATTCCCCTCCTATAACTAAAGAGAAGGTACTCTAGACAGACAGAGACACCCATTCCCTCCTATAACTAAAGAGAAGGTACTCTAGACAGACAGAGACACCCATTCCCCTCCTATAACTAAAGAGAAGGTACTCTAGACAGACAGAGACACCCATTCCCCTCCTATAACTAAAGAGAAGGTACTCTAGACAGACAGAGACACCCATCCCTCCTATAACTAAAGAGAAGGTACTCTAGACAGACAGAGACACCCATTCCCCTCCTATAACTAAAGAGAAGGTACTCTAGACAGAGACACCCATTCCCCTCCTATAACTAAAGAGAAGGTACTCTAGACAGACAGAGACACCCATCCCCTCCTATAACTAAAGAGAAGGTACTCTAGACAGAGACACCCATTCCCCTCCTATGACTAAAGAGAAGGTACTCTAGACAGACAGAGACACCCATTCCCCTCCTATAACTAAAGAGAAGGTACTCTAGACAGACAGAGACACCCATTCCCCTCCTATAACTAAAGAGAAGGTACTCTAGACAGAGACACCCATTCCCCTCCTATGACTAAAGAGAAGGTACTCTAGACAGAGACACCCATCCCCCTCCTATGACTAAAGAGAAGGTACTCTAGACAGACAGAGACACCCATTCCCCTCCTATAACTAAAGAGAAGGTACTCTAGACAGAGACAGAGACACCCATTCCCCTCCTATAACTAAAGAGAAGGTACTCTAGACAGACAGAGACACCCATTCCCCTCCTATAACTAAAGAGAAGGTACTCTAGACAGACAGAGACACCCATTCCCCTCCTATAACTAAAGAGAAGGTACTCTAGACAGACAGAGACACCCATTCCCCTCCTATAACTAAAGAGAAGGTACTCTAGACAGACAGAGACACCCATTCCCCTCCTATAACTAAAGAGAAGGTACTCTAGACAGACAGAGACACCCATCCCCTCCTATAACTAAAGAGAAGGTACTCTAGACAGACAGAGACACCCATTCCCCTCCTATAACTAAAGAGAAGGTACTCTAGACAGACAGAGACACCCATCCCCTCCCTAAAGAGAAGGTACTCTAGACAGAGACACCCATTCCCCTCCTATGACTAAAGAGAAGGTACTCTAGACAGACAGAGACACCCATTCCCCTCCTATAACTAAAGAGAAGGTACTCTAGACAGACAGAGACACCCATTCCCCTCCTATATCTAAAGAGAAGGTACTCTAGACAGACAGAGACACCCATCCCCTCCTATATCTAAAGAGAAGGTACTCTAGACAGAGACACCTATCCCCTCCTATAACTAAAGAGAAGGTACTCTAGACAGACAGAGACACCCATCCCCTCCTATAACTAAAGAGAAGGTACTCTAGACAGACAGAGACACCCATCCCCTCCTATGACTAAAGAGAAGGTACTCTAGACAGACAGAGACACCCATCCCCTCCTATATCTAAAGAGAAGGTACTGTAGACAGACAGAGACACCCATTCCCCTCCTATAACTAAAGAGAAGGTACTCTAGACAGAGACACCCATCCCCTCCTATAACTAAAGAGAAGGTACTCCAGACAGAGACACCCATTCCCCTCCTATGACTAAAGAGAAGGTACTCTAGACAGACAGAGACACCCATCCCCTCCTATAACTAAAGAGAAGGTACTCTAGACAGAGACACCCATTCCCCTCCTATGACTAAAGAGAAGGTACTCTAGACAGACAGAGACACCCATTCCCCTCCTATAACTAAAGAGAAGGTACTCTAGACAGATTCCCCTCCTATAACTAAAGAGAAGGTACTCTAGACAGACAGAGACACCCATCCCCTCCTATGACTAAAGAGAAGGTACTCTAGACAGACAGAGACACCCATTCCCCTCCTATAACTAAAGAGAAGGTACTCTAGACAGACAGAGACACCCATTCCCCTCCTATAACTAAAGAGAAGGTACTCTAGACAGACAGAGACACCCATTCCCCTCCTATGACTAAAGAGAAGGTACTCTAGACAGACAGAGACACCCATCCCCTCCTATAACTAAAGAGAAGGTACTCTAGACAGACAGAGACACCCATTCCCCTCCTATAACTAAAGAGAAGGTACTCTAGACAGACAGAGACACCCATTCCCCTCCTATAACTAAAGAGAAGGTACTCTAGACAGACAGAGACACCCATTCCCCTCCTATAACTAAAGAGAAGGTACTCTAGACAGACAGAGACACCCATTCCCCTCCTATAACTAAAGAGAAGGTACTCAGACAGAGACACCCATCCCCTCCTATAACTAAAGAGAAGGTACTCTAGACAGACAGAGACACCCATCCCCTCCTATGACTAAAGAGAAGGTACTCTAGACAGACAGAGACCCCATCCCCTCCTATAACTAAAGAGAAGGTACTCTAGACAGACAGAGACACCCATTCCCCTCCTATAACTAAAGAGAAGGTACTCTAGACAGACAGAGACACCCATTCCCCTCCTATAACTAAAAGAGAAGGTACTCTAGACAGAGACACCCATTCCCCTCCTATAACTAAAGAGAAGGTACTCTAGACAGACAGAGACACCCATCCCCTCCTATAACTAAAGAGAAGGTACTCTAGACAGAGACACCCATTCCCCTCCTATAACTAAAGAGAAGGTACTCTAGACAGACAGAGACACCCATCCCCCTCCTATAACTAAAGAGAAGGTACTCTAGACAGACAGAGACACCCATTCCCCTCCTTTAACTAAAGAGAAGGTACTCTAGACAGACAGAGACACCCATCCCCTCCTATAACTAAAGAGAAGGTACTCTAGACAGAGACACCCATCCCCCTACTATGACTAAAGAGAAGGTACTCTAGACAGACAGAGACACCCATTCCCCTCCTATAACTAAAGAGAAGGTACTCTAGACAGACAGAGACACCCATCCCCTCCTATAACTAAAGAGAAGGTACTCTAGACAGACAGAGACACCCATTCCCCTCCTATAACTAAAGAGAAGGTACTCTAGACAGACAGAGACACCCATTCCCCTCCTATAACTAAAGAGAAGGTACTCTAGACAGACAGAGACACCCATCCCCCCTCCTATAGAGACACCCAGCAGTCTAAAGAGAAAGGTACTCATTCCCCTATCTAAAGAGGTGTTTGTCGTGTGTTTAACTAAAACTCCTCTAGACAGAGCTCCCCTCTATCTCTACAGAGACACCCATTCCCCTCCTATAACTAAAGAGAAGGTACTCTAGACAGAGACAGACACCCATTCCCCTCCTATAATAAGGTACTCTATAACAGACAGACACACTAAAGAGAAGGTACTCTAGACAAAGAGAGAAGGTACTCTAGACAGACAGACACCCATTCCCCTCCTATGACTAAAGAGAAGGTACTCTAGACAGACAGAGACACCCATTCCCCTCCTATAACTAAAGAGAAGGTACTCTAGACAGACAGAGACACCCATTCCCCTCCTATAACTAAAGAGAAGGTACTCTAGACAGACAGAGACACCCATTCCCCTCCTAACTAAAGAGAAGGTACTAAAGACACCCATTCCCCTCCTATAACTAAAAGGTACTCTAGACAGACAGAGACACCCATTCCCCTCCTATAACTAAAGAGAAGGTACTCTAGACAGACAGAGACACCCATTCCCCTCCTATAACTAAAGAGAAGGTACTCTAGACAGACAGAGACACCCATTCCCCTCCTATGACTAAAGAGAAGGTACTCTAGACAGAGACACCCATTCCCCTCCTATGACTAAAGAGAAGGTACTCTAGACAGACAGAGACACCCATTCCCCTCCTATAACTAAAGAGAAGGTACTCTAGACAGACAGAGACACCCATTCCCCTCCTATGACTAAAGAGAAGGTACTCTAGACAGACAGAGACACCCATTCCCCTCCTATAACTAAAGAAAGAGAAGGTACTCTAGACAGACAGAGACACCCATTCCCCTCCTATAACTAAAGAGAAGGTACTCTAGACAGACAGAGACACCCATTCCCCTCCTATAACTAAAGAGAAGGTACTCTAGACAGACAGAGACACCCATTCCCCTCCTATAACTAAAGAGAAGGTACTCTAGACAGACAGAGACACCCATTCCCCTCCTATGACTAAAGAGAAGGTACTCTAGACAGACAGAGACACCCATTCCCCTCCTATAACTAAAGAGAAGGTACTCTAGACAGAGACACCCATCCCCTCCTAGACTAAAGAGAAGGTACTCTAGACAGACAGAGACACCCATCCCCTCCTATAACTAAAGAGAAGGTACTCTAGACAGACAGAGACACCCATTCCCCTCCTATAACTAAAGAGAAGGTACTCTAGACAGACAGAGACACCCATCCCCTCCTATGACTAAAGAGAAGGTACTCTAGACAGACAGAGACACCCATCCCCTCCGATAACTAAAGAGAAGGTACTCTAGACAGAAACACCCATTCCCCTCCTATAACTAAAGAGAAGGTACTCTAGACAGAGACACCCATTCCCCTCCTATAACTAAAGAGAAGGTACTCTAGACAGACAGAGACACCCATTCCCCTCCTATAACTAAAGAGAAGGTACTCTAGACAGACAGACACCCATTAACTAAAGAGAAGGTACCTCCTATATAACTAAAGAGAAGGTACTCTAGACAGAGACACCCATTCCCCTCCTATACTAAAGAGAAGGTACTCTAGACAGACAGAGACACCCATTCCCCTCCTATAACTAAAGAGAAGGTACTCTAGACAGACAGAGACACCCATTCCCCTCCTATGACTAAAGAGAAGGTACTCTAGACAGACAGAGACACCCATTCCCCTCCTATAACTAAAGAGAAGGTACTCTAGACAGACAGAGACACCCATCCCCTCCTATGACTAAAGAGAAGGTACTCTAGACAGACACACCCATTCCCCTCCTATAACTAAAGAGAAGGTACTCTAGACAGACAGAGACACCCATTCCCCTCCTATAACTAAAGAGAAGGTACTCTAGACAGACAGAGACACCCATCCCCTCCTATAACTAAAGAGAAGGTACTCTAGACAGACAGAGACACCCATTCCCCTCCTATAACTAAAGAGAAGGTACTCTAGACAGACAGAGACACCCATTCCCCTCCTGAAAGAGAAGGTACTCTAGACAGACAGAGACACCCATCCCCTCCTATATCTAATTAGAAGGTACTCTAGACAGACAGAGAAGGTACCACAGAGAACCTAGACACCCATTCCCCTCCTATAACTAAAGAGAAGGTACTCTCAGACAGACAGAGACACCCATCCCCTCCTATAACTAAAGAGAAGGTACTCTAGACAGACAGAGACACCCATTCCCTCCTATAACTAAAGAGAAGGTACTAAACAGACAGGTACTCTAGACAGACAGAGACACTCCATCCCCTCCTAACTAAAAGAGAAGGTACTCTAACAGACAGACAGAGACACCCATTCCCCTCCTATGACTAAAGAGAAGGTACTCTAGACAGACAGAGACACCCATTCCCCTCCTATAACTAAAGAGAAGGTACTCTAGACAGACAGAGACACCCATTCCCCTCCTATGACTAAAGAGAAGGTACTCTAGACAGACAGAGACACCCATCCCCTCCTATAACTAAAGAGAAGGTACTCTAGACAGACAGAGACACCCATTCCCCTCCTATAACTAAAGAGAAGGTACTCTAGACAGACAGAGACACCCATTCCCCTCCTATAACTAAAGAGAAGGTACTCTAGACAGACAGAGACACCCATTCCCCTCCTATAACTAAAGAGAAGGTACTCTAGACAGACAGAGACACCCATCCCCTCCTATAACTAAAGAGAAGGTACTCTAGACAGAGACACCCATTCCCCTCCTATGACTAAAGAGAAGGTACTCTAGACAGACAGAGACACCCATTCCCCTCCTATAACTAAAGAGAATGTACTCTAGACAGAGACACCCATTCCCCTCCTATAACTAAAGAGAAGGTACTCTAGACAGACAGAGACACCCATCCCCTCCTATAACTAAAGAGAAGGTACTCTAGACAGACAGAGACACCCATTCCCCTCCTATAACTAAAGAGAAGGTACTCTAGACAGACAGAGACACCCATTCCCCTCCTATAACTAAAGAGAAGGTACTCTAGACAGACAGAGACACCCATCCCCTCCTATAACTAAAGAGAAGGTACTCTAGACAGACAGAGACACCCATTCCCCTCCTATAACTAAAGAGAAGGTACTCTAGACAGACAGAGACACCCATTCCCCTCCTATAACTAAAGAGAAGGTACTCTAGACAGACAGAGACACCCATTCCCCTCCTATAACTAAAGAGAAGGTACTCTAGACAGACAGAGACACCCATTCCCCTCCCCTCCTATAACTAAAGAGAAGGTACTCTAGAACAGAGACAGTTCAGTCACACCCATTCCCCTCCTATAACTAAAGAGAAGGTTCTAGACAGATCCCCTCCTATCTAAAGAGAAGGTAGACAGACAGAGACACCCATTCCCCTCTATAATTCAAAGAGAAGGTACCCCTCTATCTAAAGAGAAGGTACTCTAGACAGACACACCCACTCCTATAACTAAGAGAAGGTACTCTAGACAGAGACACACCCTCCTATAACTAAAGAGAAGGTACTCTACACACAGAGACACCCATTCCCCTCCTATAACTAAAGAGAATTCCCCTCCTATACTCTAGACAGACAGACAGAGACACCCATTCCCCTCCCTATAACTAAAGACACACACAAGGTACTCTAGACAGACAGAGACACCCATTCCCCTCCTATGACTAAAGAGAAGGTACTCTAGACAGACAGAGTACTCTAGACAGAGACACCCATTCCCCTCCTATAACTAAAGAGAAGGTACTCTAGACAGACAGAGACACCCTCCCCTCCTATGACTAAAGAGAAGGTACTCTAGAGACAGAGACACCCATTCCCCTCCTATAACTAAAGAGAAGGTACTCTAGACAGACAGAGACACCCATTCCCCTCCTATAACTAAAGAGAAGGTACTCTAGACAGACAGAGACACCCATTCCCCTCCTATGACTAAAGAGAAGGTACTCTAGACAGACAGAGACACCCATTCCCCTCCTATAACTAAAGAGAAGGTACTCTAGACAGACAGAGACACCCATTCCCCTCCTATGACTAAAGAGAAGGTACTCTAGACAGACAGAGACACCCATTCCCCTCCTATAACTAAAGAGAAGGTACTCTAGACAGACAGAGACACCCATTCCCCTCCTATAACTAAAGAGAAGGTACTCTAGACAGACAGAGACACCCATTCCCCTCCTATGACTAAAGAGAAGTACTCTAGACAGACAGAGACACCCATTCCCCTCCTATAACTAAAGAGAAGGTACTCTAGACAGACAGAGACACCCATTCCCCTCCTATAACTAAAGAGAAGGTACTCTAGACAGACAGAGACACCCATTCCCCTCCTATAACTAAAGAGAAGGTACTCTAGACAGACAGAGACACCCATCCCCTCCTATAACTAAAGAGAAGGTACTCTAGACAGACAGAGACACCCATTCCCCTCCTATAACTAAAGAGAAGGTACTCTAGACAGACAGAGACACCCATTCCCCTCCTATAACTAAAGAGAAGGTACTCTAGACAGACAGAGACACCCATTCCCCTCCTATGACTAAAGAGAAGGTACTCTAGACAGACAGAGACACCCATTCCCCTCCTATAACTAAAGAGAAGGTACTCTAGACAGACAGAGACACCCATTCCCCTCCTATAACTAAAGAGAAGGTACTCTAGACAGACAGAGACACCCATTCCCCTCCTATAACTAAAGAGAAGGTACTCTAGACAGAGACACCCATTCCCCTCCTATAACTAAAGAGAAGGTACTCTAGACAGACAGAGACACCCATCCCCTCCTATAACTAAAGAGAAGGTACTCTAGACAGACAGAGACACCCATTCCCCTCCTATGACTAAAGAGAAGGTACTCTAGACAGACAGAGACACCCATTCCCCTCCTATAACTAAAGAGAATGTACTCTAGACAGAGACACCCATTCCCCTCCTATAACTAAAGAGAAGGTACTCTAGACAGACAGAGACACCCATCCCCTCCTATAACTAAAGAGAAGGTACTCTAGACAGACAGAGACACCCATTCCCCTCCTATGACTAAAGAGAAGGTACTCTAGACAGAGACACCCATTCCCCTCCTATAACTAAAGAGAAGGTACTCTAGACAGACAGAGACACCCATTCCCCTCCTATAACTAAAGAGAAGGTACTCTAGACAGACAGAGACACCCATCCCCTCCTATAACTAAAGAGAAGGTACTGTAGACAGACAGAGACACCCATTCCCCTCCTATAACTAAAGAGAAGGTACTCTAGACAGAGACACCCATCCCCTCCTATAACTAAAGAGAAGGTACTCCAGACAGAGACACCCATTCCCCTCCTATGACTAAAGAGAAGGTACTCTAGACAGACAGAGACACCCATTCCCCTCCTATAACTAAAGAGAAGGTACTCTAGACAGACAGAGACACCCATTCCCCTCCTATGACTAAAGAGAAGGTACTCTAGACAGACAGAGACACCCATTTCCCTCCTATGACTAAAGAGAAGGTACTCTAGACAGACAGAGACACCCATTCCCCTCCTATAACTAAAGAGAAGGTACTCTAGACAGACAGAGACACCCATTCCCCTCCTATAGATTATAAGGCCCTCAGCAGTCTTTTATGAGATGGCAGAGAGGCCAGGAACTAGTTTAATTTAAATACCAGCTTCAAGGTGTTTGTCCTCCCTCAGATATCTCCGACACACACACACACACACACACACAGACACAGACACACACCACACTATACAAACACAGAAGGTACTCTACACAGACAGAGACACCCATTCCCCTCCTATAACTAAAGAGAAGGTACTCTAGACAGACAGACACACCACTGTACCCTCCTATACCCACTAACTTTCTAGACAGAAGGTACTCTAGACAGACAGAGACACCATTCCCCTCCTATAACTAAAGAGAAGGTACTCTAGACAGACAGAGACACCCATTCCCCTCCTATAACTAAAGAGAAGGTACTCTAGACAGACAGAGACACCCATTCCCCTCCTATAACTAAAGAGAAGGTACTCTAGACAGAGACACCCATTCCCCTCCTATAACTAAAGAGAAGGTACTCTAGACAGACAGAGACACCCATCCCCTCCTATAACTAAAGAGAAGGTACTCTAGACAGACAGAGACACCCATTCCCCTCCTATAACTAAAGAGAAGGTACTCTAGACAGACAGAGACACCCATTTCCCTCCTATGACTAAAGAGAAGGTACTCTAGACAGACAGAGACACCCATTCCCCTCCTATAACTAAAGAGAAGGTACTCTAGACAGACAGAGACACCCAATCCCCTCCTATGACTAAAGAGAAGGTACTCTAGACAGAGACACCCATTCCCCTCCTATGACTAAAGAGAAGGTACTCTAGACAGACAGAGACACCCATTCCCCTCCTATAACTAAAGAGAAGGTACTCTAGACAGACAGAGACACCCATTCCCCTCCTATGACTAAAGAGAAGGTACTCTAGA
>NW_026283995.1:90000-115670 GCF_023373465.1 Oncorhynchus keta
ATTCATTATAGAGGGCTCGTCTGTTTATTACTAATTCATTATAGAGGGCTCTAATTCATTATAGAGGTCTGTTTATCACTAATTCATTATAGAGGGCTCGTCTGTTTATCACTAATTCATTATAGAGGGCTCGTCTGTTTATTACTAATTCATTATAGAGGGCTCGTCTGTTTATTACTAATTCATTATAGAGGGCTTATCTGTTTATTACTAATTCATTATAGAGGGCTCGTCTGTTTATCACTAATTCATTATAGAGGGCTCGTCTGTTTATTACTAATTCATTATAGAGGGCTCGTCTGTTTATTAATTCATTATAGAGGGCTCGTCTGTTTATCACTAATTCATTATAGAGGGCTCGTCTGTTTATTACTAATTCATTATAGAGGGCTCGTCTGTTTATTACTAATTCATTATAGAGGGCTCGTCTGTTTATCACTAATTGTTTATTACTAATTCATTATAGAGGGCTCGTCTGTTTATCACTAATTCATTATAGAGGGCTCGTCTGTTTATCACTAATTCATTATAGAGGGCTCGTCTGTTTATCACTAATTCATTATAGAGGGCTCGTCTGTTTATTACTAATTCATTATAGAGGGCTCGTCTGTTTATTACTAATTCATTATAGAGGGCTCGTCTGTTTATTACTAATTCATTATAGAGGGCTCGTCTGTTTATCACTAATTCATTATAGAGGGCTCGTCTGTTTATTACTAATTCATTATAGAGGGCTCGTCTGTTTATTACTAATTCATTATAGAGGGCTCGTCTGTTTATTACTAATTCATTATAGAGGGCTCGTCTGTTTATTACTAATTCATTATAGAGGGCTCGTCTGTTTATTACTAATTCATTATAGAGGGCTCGTCTGTTTATTACTAATTCATTATAGAGGGCTCGTCTGTTTATCACTAATTCATTATAGAGGGCTCGTCTGTTTATTACTAATTCATTATAGAGGGCTCGTCTGTTTATCACTAATTCATTATAGAGGGCTCGTCTGTTTATCACTAATTCATTATAGAGGGCTCGTCTGTTTATCACTAATTGTTTATAGACTAATTCATTATAGAGGGCTACGTCTGTTTATTACTAATTCATTATAGAGGGCTCGTCTGTTTATCACTAATTCATTATAGAGGGCTCGTCTGTTTATCACTAATTCATTATAGAGGGCTCGTCTGGCTAATTCATTCTGTTTATTACTAATTCATTATAGAGGGCTCGTCTGTTTATCACTAATTCATTATAGAGGGCTCGTCTGTTTATTACTAATTCATTATAGAGGGCTCGTCTGTTTATTACTAATTCATTATAGAGGGCTCGTCTGTTTATTACTAATTCATTATAGAGGGCTCGTCTGTTTATTACTAATTCATTATAGAGGGCTCTGTCTAATTGTTTAGGGCTCGTCTGTTTTACTAATTCATTATAGAGGGCTAGTCTGTTTATTACTAATTCATTATAGAGGGCTCGTCTGTTTATTACTAATTCATTATAGAGGGCTCGTCTGTTTATTACTAATTCATTATAGAGGGCTCGTCTGTTTATTACTAATTCATTATAGAGGGCTCGTCTGTTTATTACTAATTCATTATAGAGGGCTCGTCTGTTTATTACTAATTCATTATAGAGGGCTCGTCTGTTTATCACTAATTCATTATAGAGGGCTCGTCTGTTTATTACTAATTCATTATAGAGGGCTCGTCTGTTTATCACTAATTCATTATAGAGGGCTCGTCTGTTTATCACTAATTCATTATAGAGGGCTCGTCTGTTTATTACTAATTCATTATAGATCTGTTTATTACTAATTCATTATAGAGGGCTCGTCTGTTTATTACTAATTCATTATAGAGGGCTCGTCTGTTTATTACTAATTCATTATAGAGGGCTCGTCTGTTTATTACTAATTCATTATAGAGGGCTCGTCTGTTTATTACTAATTCATTATAGAGGGCTCGTCTGTTTATAATTCATTACTGTTAATACTAATTATAGAGGGCTCGTCTGTTTATTACTAATTCATTATAGAGGGCTCGTCTGTTTATTACTAATTCATTATAGAGGGCTCGTCTGTTTATTACTAATTCATTATAGAGGGCTCGTCTGTTTATCACTAATTCATTATAGAGGGCTCGTCTGTTTATTACTAATTCATTATAGAGGGCTCGTCTGTTTATTACTAATTCATTATAGAGGGCTCGTCTGTTTATTACTAATTCATTATAGAGGGCTCGTCTGTTTATCACTAATTCATTATAGAGGGCTCGTCTGTTTATTACTAATTCATTATAGGGCTCGTCTGTTTATTACTAATTCATTATAGAGGGCTCGTCTGTTTATTACTAATTCATTATAGAGGGCTCGTCTGTTTATTACTAATTCATTATAGAGGGCTCGTCTGTTTATCACTAATTCATTATAGAGGGCTCGTCTGTTTATTACTAATTCATTATAGAGGGCTCGTCTGTTTATTACTAATTCATTATAGAGGGCTCGTCTGTTTATTACTAATTCATTATAGAGGGCTCGTCTGTTTATCACTAATTCATTATAGAGGGCTCGTCTGTTTATTACTAATTCATTATAGAGGGCTCGTCTGTTTATTACTAATTCATTATAGAGGGCTCGTCTGTTTATTACTAATTCATTTTATTACTAATTCATTATAGAGGGCTCGTCTGTTTATTACTAATTCATTATAGAGGGCTCGTCTGTTTATTACTAATTCATTATAGAGGGCTCGTCTGTTTATCACTAATTCATTATAGAGGGCTCGTCTGTTTATCACTAATTCATTATAGAGGGCTCGTCTGTTTATTCACTAATTCATTATAGAGGGCTCGTCTGTTTATCACTAATTCATTATAGAGGGCTCGTCTGTTTATTACTAATTCATTATAGAGGGCTCGTCTGTTTATCACTAATTCATTATAGAGGGCTCGTCTGTTTATTACTAATTCATTATAGAGGGCTCGTCTGTTTATCACTAATTCATTATAGAGGGCTCGTCTGTTTATTACTAATTCATTATAGAGGGCTCGTCTGTTTATCACTAATTCATTATAGAGGGCTCGTCTGTTTATCACTTTATTATACTAATTCATTATAGAGGGCTCGTCTGTTTATCTAATTATTAGAGGGCTCGTCTGTTTATTACTAATTCATTATAGAGGGCTCGTCTGTTTATTACTAATTCATTATAGAGGGCTCGTCTGTTTATTACTAATTCATTATAGAGGGCTCGTCTGTTTATTACTAATTCATTATAGAGGGCTCGTCTGTTTATTACTAATTCATTATAGAGGGCTCGTCTGTTTATACTAATTCATTATAGAGGGCTCGTCTGTTTATTACTAATTCATTATAGAGGGCTCGTCTGTTTATTACTAATTCATTATAGAGGGCTCGTCTGTTTATTACTAATTCATTATAGAGGGCTCGTCTGTTTATCACTAATTCATTATAGAGGGCTCTGTTTATCTGTTTATTACTAATTCATTATAGAGGGCTCGTCTGTTTATCACTAATTCATTATAGAGGGCTCGTCTGTTTATCACTAATTCATTATAGAGGGCTCGTCTGTTTATTACTAATTCATTATAGAGGGCTCGTCTGTTAATCACTAATTCATTATAGAGGGCTCGTCTGTTTATTACTAATTCATTATATTACTAATTCATTATAGAGGGCTCGTCTGTTTATTACTAATTCATTATAGAGGGCTCGTCTGTTTATTACTAATTCATTATAGAGGGCTCGTCTGTTTATTACTAATTCATTATAGAGGGCTCGTCTGTTTATTACTAATTCATTATAGAGGGCTCGTCTGTTTATCACTAATTTTATAGAGGGCTCGTCTGTTTATCACTAATTCATTATAGAGGGCTCGTCTGTTTATTACTAATTCATTATAGAGGGCTCGTCTGTTTATTACTAATTCATTATAGAGGGCTCTGTTTATCACTAATTCTGTTTATTACTAATTCATTATAGAGGGCTCGTCTGTTTATTACTAATTCATTATAGAGGGCTCGTCTGTTTATTACTAATTCATTATAGAGGGCTCGTCTGTTTATTCACTAATTCATTATAGAGGGCTCTGTCTGTTTATCACTAATTCATTATAGAGGGCTCGTCTGTTTATACTAATTCATTAATTCATTATAGAGGGCTCGTCTGTTTATTACTAATTCATTATAGAGGGCTCGTCTGTTTATTACTAATTCATTATAGAGGGCTCGTCTGTTTATTACTAATTCATTATAGAGGGCTCGTCTGTTTATTACTAATTCATTATAGAGGGCTCGTCTGTTTATCACTAATTCATTATAGAGGGCTCGTCTGTTTATTACTAATTCATTATAGAGGGCTCGTCTGTTTATCACTAATTCATTATAGAGGGCTCGTCTGTTTATTACTAATTCATTATAGAGGGCTCGTCTGTTTATCACTAATTCATTATAGAGGGCTCGTCTGTTTATATACTAATTCATTATAGAGGGCTCGTCTGTTTATTACTAATTCATTATAGAGGGCTCGTCTGTTTATTACTAATTCATTATAGAGGGCTCGTCTGTTTATCACTAATTCATTATAGAGGGCTCGTCTGTTTATTACTAATTCATTATAGAGGGCTCGTCTGTTTATCACTAATTCATTATAGAGGGCTCACTAATTCATTATTTTTATACTAATTCATTATAGAGGGCTCGTCTGTTTATCACTAATTCATTATAGAGGGCTCGTCTGTTTATTACTAATTCATTATAGAGGGCTCGTCTGTTTATCACTAATTCATTATAGAGGGCTCGTCTGTTTATTACTAATTCATTATAGAGGGCTCGTCTGTTTATCACTAATTCATTATAGAGGGCTCGTCTGTTTATCACTAATTCATTATAGAGGGCTCGTCTGTTTATCACTAATTCATTATAGAGGGCTCGTCTGTTTATTACTAATTCATTATAGAGGGCTCGTCTGTTTATTACTAATTCATTATAGAGGGCTCGTCTAATTCATTATAGAGGGCTCGTCTGTTTATTACTAATTCATTATAGAGGGCTCGTCTGTTTATCACTAATTCATTATAGAGGGCTCGTCTGTTTATCACTAATTCATTATAGAGGGCTCGTCTGTTTATCACTAATTCATTATAGAGGGCTCGTCTGTTTATCACTAATTCATTATAGAGGGCTCGTCTGTTTATTACTAATTCATTATAGAGGGCTCGTCTGTTTATCACTAATTCATTATAGAGGGCTCGTCTGTTTATCACTAATTCATTATAGAGGGCTCGTCTGTTTATCACTAATTCATTATAGAGGGCTCGTCTGTTTATCACTAATTCATTATAGAGGGCTCGTCTGTTAATCACTAATTCATTATAGAGGGCTCGTCTGTTTATTACTAATTCATTATAGAGGGCTCGTCTGTTTATTACTAATTCATTATAGAGGGCTCGTCTGTTTATTACTAATTCATTATAGAGGGCTCGTCTGTTTATTACTAATTCATTATAGAGGGCTCGTCTGTTTATTACTAATTCATTATAGAGGGCTCGTCTGTTTATTACTAATTCATTATAGAGGGCTCGTCTGTTTATTACTAATTCATTATAGAGGGCTCGTCTGTTTATTACTAATTCATTATAGAGGGCTCGTCTGTTTATTACTAATTCATTATAGAGGTCTGTTTTATTACTAATTCATTATAGAGGGCGTCTGTTTATTACTAACTAATTCATTATAGAGGGCTCGTCTGTTTATTACTAATTCATTATAGAGGGCTCGTCTGTTTATTACTAATTCATTATAGAGGGCTCGTCTGTTTATCACTAATTCATTATAGAGGGCTCGTCTGTTTATCACTAATTCATTATAGAGGGCTCGTCTGTTTATTACTAATTCATTATAGAGGGCTCGTCTGTTTATTACTAATTCATTATAGAGGGCTCGTCTGTTTATTACTAATTCATTATAGAGGGCTCGTCTGTTTATCACTAATTCATTATAGAGGGCTCGTCTGTTAATCACTAATTCATTATAGAGGGCTCGTCTGTTTATCACTAATTCATTATAGAGGGCTCGTCTGTTTATTACTAATTCATTATAGAGGGCTCGTCTGTTTATCACTAATTCATTATAGAGGGCTCGTCTGTTTATTACTAATTCATTATAGAGGGCTCGTCTGTTTATCACTAATTCATTATAGAGGGCTCGTCTGTTTATTACTAATTCATTATAGAGGGCTCGTCTGTTTATTACTAATTCATTATAGAGGGCTCGTCTGTTTATTACTAATTCATTATAGAGGGCTAATTCATTATAGAGGGCTCGTCTGTTTATTACTAATTCATTATAGAGGGCTCGTCTGTTTATTACTAATTCATTATAGAGGCTCGTCTGTTTATTACTAATTCATTATAGAGGGCTCGTCTGTTTAATCACTAATTCATTATAGAGGGCTCGTCTGTTTATTACTAATTCATTATAGGGCTCGTCTGTTTATTACTAATTCATTATAGAGGGCTCGTCTGTTTATTACTAATTCATTATAGAGGGCTCGTCTGTTTATCACTAATTCATTATAGAGGGCTCGTCTGTTTATTACTAATTCATTATATTATCACTAATTCATTATAGAGGGCTCGTCTGTTTATTACTAATTCATTATAGAGGGCTCGTCTGTTTATTACTAATTCATTATAGAGGGCTCGTCTGTTTATTACTAATTCATTATAGAGGGCTCGTCTGTTTATTACTAATTCATTATAGAGGGCTCGTCTGTTTATTACTAATTCATTATAGAGGGCTCGTCTGTTTATTACTAATTCATTATAGAGGGCTCGTCTGTTTATTACTAATTCATTATAGAGGGCTCGTCTGTTTATTACTAATTCATTATAGAGGGCTCGTCTGTTTATTACTAATTCATTATAGAGGGCTCGTCTGTTTATTACTAATTCATTATAGAGGGCTCGTCTGTTTATTACTAATTCATTATAGAGGGCTCGTCTGTTTATTACTAATTCATTATAGGCTCGTCTGTTTATTACTAATTCATTATAGAGGGCTCGTCTGTTTATAATTCATTATAATCACTAATTCATTATAGAGGGCTCGTCTGTTTATTACTAATTCATTATAGAGGGCTCGTCTGTTTATTACTAATTCATTATAGAGGGCTCGTCTGTTTATTACTAATTCATTATAGAGGGCTCTGTTTATCACTTATAGATCACTGTAATTCATTATAGAGGGCTCGTCTGTTTATTACTAATTCATTATAGAGGGCTCGTCTGTTTATTACTAATTCATTATAGAGGGCTCGTCTGTTTATCACTAATTCATTATAGAGGGCTCGTCTGTTTATTACTAATTCATTATAGAGGGCTCGTCTGTTTATTACTAATTCATTATAGAGGGCTCGTCTGTTTATTACTAATTCATTTATTATTACTAATTCATTATAGAGGGCTCGTCTGTTTATTACTAATTCATTATAGAGGGCTCGTCTGTTTATTACTAATTCATTATAGAGGGCTCGTCTCTGTTTATTAATTCATTATAATTCATACTAATTCATTATAGGGCTCGTCTGTTAATTACTAATTCATTATAGAGGGCTCGTCTGTTTATTACTAATTCATTATAGAGGGCTCGTCTGTTTATTACTAATTCATTATAGAGGGCTCGTCTGTTTATTACTAATTCATTATAGAGGGCTCGTCTGTTTATTACTAATTCATTATAGAGGGCTCGTCTGTTTATTACTAATTCATTATAGAGGGGTCTGTTTATTACTAATTCATTATAGAGGGCTGTCTGTTTATTACTAATTCATTATAGAGGGCTCGTCTGTTTATTACTAATTCATTATAGAGGGCTCGTCTGTTTATTACTAATTCATTATAGAGGGCTCGTCTGTTTATTACTAATTCATTATAGAGGGCTCTGTTTGTTTATTACTAATTCATTATAGAGGGCTCGTCTGTTTATTACTAATTCATTATAGAGGGCTCGTCTGTTTATTACTAATTCATTATAGAGGGCTCTAATTCATTATCTGTTTATTACTAATTCATTATAGAGGGCTCGTCTGTTTATTACTAATTCATTATAGAGGGGGTTTAATCACTAATTCATTATAGAGGGCTGTTTATTACTAATTCATTATAGAGGGCTCGTCTGGCTCGTCTGTTAATCACTAATTCATTATAGAGGGGCTCGTCTGTTTAATCACTAATTCATTATAGAGGGCTCGTCTGTTTATTACTAATTCATTATAGAGGGCTCGTCTGTTTATTACTAATTCATTATAGAGGGCTCGTCTGTTTATTACTAATTCATTATAGAGGGCTCGTCTGTTTATTACTAATTCATTATAGAGGGCTCGTCTGTTTATTACTAATTCATTATAGAGGGCTCGTCTGTTTATTACTAATTCATTATAGAGGGCTCGTCTGTTTATTACTAATTCATTATAGAGGGCTCGTCTGTTTATCACTAATTCATTATAGAGGGTCTGTTTATCACTAATTCATTATAGAGGCTCGTCTGTTTATTACTAATTCATTATAGAGGGGTCTGTTTATTACTAATTCATTATAGAGGGCTCGTCTGTTTATTACTAATTCATTATAGAGGGCTCGTCTGTTTATTACTAATTCATTATAGAGGGCTCGTCTGTTTTTATCATTATAATTCATTATAGAGGGCTCGTCTGTTTATTACTAATTCATTATAGAGGGCTCGTCTGTTTATTACTAATTCATTATAGAGGGCTCGTCTGTTTATTACTAATTCATTATAGAGGGCTCGTCTGTTTATTACTAATTCATTATAGAGGGCTCGTCTGTTTATTACTAATTCATTATAGAGGGCTCGTCTGTTTATTACTAATTCATTATAGAGGGCTCGTCTGTTAATTACTAATTCATTATAGAGGTTTATTACTAATTCATTATAGAGGGTCTGTTTATTACTAATTCATTATAGAGGGCTCGTCTGTTTATTACTAATTCATTATAGAGGGCTCGTCTGTTTATTACTAATTCATTATAGAGGGCTCGTCTGTTTATTACTAATTCATTATAGAGGGCTCGTCTGTTTATTACTAATTCATTATAGAGGGCTCGTCTGTTTATCACTAATTCATTATAGAGGGCTCGTCTGTTTATTACTAATTCATTATAGAGGGCTCGTCTGTTTATCACTAATTCATTATAGAGGGCTCGTCTGTTTATTACTAATTCATTATAGAGGGCTCGTCTGTTTATTACTAATTCATTATAGAGGGCTCGTCTGTTTATTACTAATTCATTATAGAGGGCTCGTCTGTTTATCACTAATTCATTATAGGGCTCGTCTGTTTATTACTAATTCATTATAGGGCTCGTCTGTTTATTACTAATTCATTATAGAGGGCTCGTCTGTTTATTACTAATTCATTATAGAGGGCTCGTCTGTTTATTACTAATTCATTATAGAGGGTCTGTTTATTACTAATTCATTATAGAGGGCTTTATTACTAATTCATTATAGAGGGCTCGTCTGTTTATTACTAATTCATTATAGAGGGCTCGTCTGTTTATTACTAATTCATTATAGAGGGCTCGTCTGTTTATTACTAATTCATTATAGAGGGCTCGTCTGTTTATTACTAATTCATTATAGAGGGCTCGTCTGTGTACTAATTCATTATAGAGGGCTCGTCTGTTTAACTAATTCATTATAGAGGGCTCGTCTGTTTATTACTAATTCATTATAGAGGGCTCGTCTGTTTATTACTAATTCATTATAGAGGGCTCGTCTGTTTATTACTAATTCATTATAGAGGGCTCGTCTGTTTATTACTAATTCATTATAGAGGGCTCGTCTGTTTATCACTAATTCATTATAGAGGGCTCGTCTGTTTATCACTAATTCATTATAGAGGGCTCGTCTGTTCTCACTAATTCATTATAGAGGCTCGTCTGTTTATCACTAATTCATTATAGAGGGCTCGTCTGTTTATTACTAATTCATTATAGAGGGCTCGTCTGTTTATTACTAATTCATTATAGAGGGCTCTGTTTATTACTAATTCATTATAGAGGGCTCGTCTGTTTCACTAATTCACTAATTCATTATAGAGGGCTCGTCTGTTTATCACTAATTCATTATAGAGGGCTCGTCTGTTTATTACTAATTCATTATAGAGGGCTCGTCTGTTTATCACTAATTCATTATAGAGGGCTCGTCTGTTTATTACTAATTCATTATAGAGGGCTCGTCTGTTTATTACTAATTCATTATAGAGGGCTCGTCTGTTTATTACTAATTCATTATAGAGGGCTCGTCTGTTTATTACTAATTCATTATAGAGGGCTCGTCTGTTTATTACTAATTCATTATAGAGGGCTCGTCTGTTTATTACTAATTCATTATAGAGGGCTCGTCTGTTTATTACTAATTCATTATAGAGGGCTCGTCTGTTTATTACTAATTCATTATAGAGGGCTCGTCTGTTTATCACTAATTCATTATAGAGGGCTCGTCTGTTTATCACTAATTCATTATAGAGGGCTCGTCTGTTTATCACTAATTCATTATAGAGGGCTCGTCTGTTTATCACTAATTCATTATAGAGGGCTCGTCTGTTTATCACTAATTCATTATAGAGGGCTCGTCTGTTTATTACTAATTCATTATAGAGGGCTCGTCTGTTTATCACTAATTCATTATAGAGGGCTCGTCTGTTAATCACTAATTCATTATAGAGGGCTCGTCTGTTTATTACTAATTCATTATAGAGGGCTCGTCTGTTTATTACTAATTCATTATAGAGGGCTCGTCTGTTTATTACTAATTCATTATAGAGGGCTCGTCTGTTTATTACTAATTCATTATAGAGGGCTCGTCTGTTTATTACTAATTCATTATAGAGGGCTCGTCTGTTAATCACTAATTCATTATAGAGGGCTCGTCTGTTTATTACTAATTCATTATAGAGGGCTCGTCTGTTTATTACTAATTCATTATAGAGGGCTCGTCTGTTTATTACTAATTCATTATAGAGGGCTCGTCTGTTACTAATTACTAATTCATTATAGAGGGCTCGTCTGTTTATTACTAATTCATTATAGAGGGCTCTGTCTGTTTATTACTAATTCATTATAGAGGGCTCGTCTGTTTACTAATTCACTAATTACTAATTCATTATAGAGGGCTCGTCTGTTTATTACTAATTCATTATAGAGGGCTCGTCTGTTTATTACTAATTCATTATAGAGGGCTCGTCTGTTTATTACTAATTCATTATAGAGGGCTCGTCTGTTTATCACTAATTCATTATAGAGGGCTCGTCTGTTTATTACTAATTCATTATAGAGGGCTCGTCTGTTTATTACTAATTCATTATAGAGGGCTCGTCTGTTTATTACTAATTCATTATAGAGGGCTCGTCTGTTTATCACTAATTCATTATAGAGGGCTCGTCTGTTTATTACTAATTCATTATAGAGGGCTCGTCTGTTTATTACTAATTCATTATAGAGGGCTCGTCTGTTTATTACTAATTCATTATAGAGGGCTCGTCTGTTTATTACTAATTCATTATAGAGGGCTCGTCTGTTTATTACTAATTCATTATAGAGGGCTCGTCTGTTTATTACTAATTCATTATAGAGGGCTCGTCTGTTTATTACTAATTCATTATAGAGGGCTCGTCTGTTTATTACTAATTCATTATAGAGGGCTAATTCATTATAGAGGGCTCGTCTGTTTATTACTAATTGTTTATTACTAATTCATTATAGAGGGCTCGTCTGTTTATCACTAATTCATTATAGGGCTCGTCTGTTTTTACTAATTCATTATAGAGGGTCTGTTTATTACTAATTCATTATAGAGGGCTCGTCTGTTTATTACTAATTCATTATAGAGGGCTCGTCTGTTTATTACTAATTCATTATAGAGGGCTCGTCTGTTTATTACTAATTCATTATAGAGGGCTCGTCTGTTTATTACTAATTCATTATAGAGGGCTCGTCTGTTTATCACTAATTCATTATAGAGGGCTCGTCTGTTTATTACTAATTCATTATAGAGGGCTCGTCTGTTTATTACTAATTCATTATAGAGGGCTCGTCTGTTTATTACTAATTCATTATAGAGGGCTCGTCTGTTTATTACTAATTCATTATAGAGGGCTCGTCTGTTTATTACTAATTCATTATAGAGGGCTCGTCTGTTTATTACTAATTCATTATAGAGGGCTCGTCTGTTTATTACTAATTCATTATAGAGGGCTCGTCTGTTTATTACTAATTCATTATAGAGGGCTCGTCTGTTTATTACTAATTCATTATAGAGGGCTCTGTTTATTACTAATTCATTATAGAGGGCTCGTCTGTTTATTACTAATTCATTATAGATTCACTAATTCATTATAGAGGGCTCGTCTGTTTATCACTAATTCATTATAGAGGGCTCGTCTGTTTATTACTAATTCATTATAGAGGGCTCGTCTGTTTATTACTAATTCATTATAGAGGGCTCGTCTGTTTATTACTAATTCATTATAGAGGGCTCGTCTGTTTATTACTAATTCATTATAGAGGGCTCGTCTGTTTATTACTAATTCATTATAGGGCTCGTCTGTTTATTACTAATTCATTATAGAGGGCTCGTCTGTTTATTACTAATTCATTATAGAGGGCTCGTCTGTTTATTACTAATTCATTATAGAGGGCTCGTCTGTTTATCACTAATTCATTATAGAGGGCTCGTCTGTTTATTACTAATTCATTATAGAGGGCTCGTCTGTTTCACTAATTCATTATAGAGGGCTAATTCTAATTCATAGAGGGCTCGTCTGTTTATCACTAATTCATTATAGAGGGCTCGTCTGTTTATTACTAATTCATTATAGAGGGCTCGTCTGTTAATCACTAATTCATTATAGAGGGCTCGTCTGTTTATCACTAATTCATTATAGAGGGCTCGTCTGTTTATTACTAATTCATTATAGAGGGCTCGTCTGTTTATTACTAATTCATTATAGAGGGCTCGTCTGTTTATTACTAATTCATTATAGAGGGCTGTCTGTTTATCACTAATTCATTATAGAGGGCTCGTCTGTTTATTACTAATTCATTATAGAGGGCTCGTCTGTTTATTACTAATTCATTATAGAGGGCTCGTCTGTTTATTACTAATTCATTATAGAGGGCTCGTCTGTTTATTACTAATTCATTATAGAGGGCTCGTCTGTTTATTACTAATTCATTATAGAGGGCGTCTGTTTATTACTAATTCATTATAGAGGGCTCGTCTGTTTATTACTAATTCATTATAGAGGGCTCGTCTGTTTATTACTAATTCATTATCACTAACTAATTCATTATAGAGGGCTCGTCTGTTTATCACTAATTCATTATAGAGGGCTCGTCTGTTTATTACTAATTCATTATAGAGGGCTCGTCTGTTTATTACTAATTCATTATAGAGGGCTCGTCTGTTTATTACTAATTCATTATAGAGGGCTCGTCTGTTTATTACTAATTCATTATAGAGGGCTCGTCTGTTTATTACTAATTCATTATAGAGGGCTCGTCTGTTTATTACTAATTCATTATAGAGGGCTCGTCTGTTTATTACTAATTCATTATAGAGGGCTCGTCTGTTTATCACTAATTCATTATAGAGGGCTCGTCTGTTTATTACTAATTCATTATAGAGGGCTCGTCTGTTTATCACTAATTCATTATAGAGGGCTCGTCTGTTTATTACTAATTCATTATAGAGGGCTCTAATTCATTATAGAGGGTCTGTTTATTACTAATTCATTATAGAGGGCTCGTCTGTTTATTACTAATTCATTATAGAGGGCTCGTCTGTTTATTACTAATTCATTATAGACTAATTCATTATAGAGGGCTCGTCTGTTTATTACTAATTCATTATAGAGGGCTCGTCTGTTTATTACTAATTCATTATAGAGGGCTGTCTGTTTATTACTAATTCATTATAGAGGGCTCGTCTGTTTATTACTAATTCATTATAGAGGGCTCGTCTGTTTATCACTAATTCATTATAGAGGGCTGTTTATTACTAATTCATTATAGAGGGCTCGTCTGTTTATCACTAATTCATTATAGAGGGCTCGTCTGTTTATTACTAATTCATTATAGAGGGCTCGTCTGTTTATTACTAATTCATTATAGAGGGCTCGTCTGTTTATCACTAATTCATTATAGAGGGCTCGTCTGTTTATTACTAATTCATTATAGAGGGCTCGTCTGTTTATTACTAATTCATTATAGAGGGCTCGTCTGTTAATCACTAATTCATTATAGAGGGCTCGTCTGTTTATTACTAATTCATTATAGAGGGCTCGTCTGTTTATTACTAATTCATTATAGAGGGCTCGTCTGTTTATTACTAATTCATTATAGAGGGCTCGTCTGTTTATTACTAATTCATTATAGAGGGCTCGTCTGTTTATTACTAATTCATTATAGAGGGCTCGTCTGTTTATTACTAATTCATTATAGAGGGCTCGTCTGTTTATTACTAATTCATTATAGAGGGCTAGTCTGTTTATACTAATTCATTATAGAGGCTCGTCTGTTTATACTAATTCATTATAGAGGGCTCGTCTGTTTATTACTAATTCATTATAGAGGGCTCGTCTGTTTATTACTAATTCATTATAGAGGGCTCGTCTGTTTATTACTAATTCATTATAGAGGGCTCGTCTGTTTATTACTAATTCATTATAGAGGGCTCGTCTGTTTATTACTTTATTATAGATTCTGTTTATTACTAATTCATTATAGAGGGCTCGTCTGTTTATTACTAATTCATTATAGAGGGCTCGTCTGTTTATTACTAATTCATTATAGAGGGCTCGTCTGTTTATCACTAATTCATTATAGAGGGCTCGTCTGTTTATCACTAATTCATTATAGAGGGCTCGTCTGTTTATTACTAATTCATTATAGAGGGCTCGTCTGTTTATCACTAATTCATTATAGAGGGCTCGTCTGTTTATTACTAATTCATTATAGAGGGCTCGTCTGTTTATTACTAATTCATTATAGAGGGCTCGTCTGTTTATCACTAATTCATTATAGAGGGCTCGTCTACTAATTCATTATAGAGGGCTCGTCTGTTTATTACTAATTCATTATAGAGGGCTCGTCTGTTTATTACTAATTCATTATAGAGGGCTCGTCTGTTAATCACTAATTCATTATAGAGGGCTCGTCTGTTTATTACTAATTCATTATAGAGGGCTCGTCTGTTTATCACTAATTCATTATAGATTCATTACTAATTCATTATAGAGGGTCTGTTTATTACTAATTCATTATAGAGGGCTCGTCTGTTTATTACTAATTCATTATAGAGGGCTCGTCTGTTAATCACTAATTCATTATAGAGGGCTCGTCTGTTTATTACTAATTCATTATAGAGGGCTCGTCTGTTTATTACTAATTGTTAGAGGCTCGTCTGTTAATTACTAATTCATTATAGAGGGCTCGTCTGTTTATTACTAATTCATTATAGAGGGCTCGTCTGTTTATCACTAATTCATTATAGAGGGCTCGTCTGTTTATCACTAATTCATTATAGAGGGCTCGTCTGTTTATTACTAATTCATTATAGAGTTAATTACTAATTCATTATAGAGGGCTCGTCTGTTTATTACTAATTCATTATAGAGGGCTCGTCTGTTTATCACTAATTCATTATAGAGGGCTCGTCTGTTTATTACTAATTCATTATAGAGGGCTCGTCTGTTTATTACTAATTCATTATAGAGGGCTCGTCTGTTTATCACTAATTCATTATAGAGGGCTCGTCTGTTTATTACTAATTCATTATAGAGGGCTCGTCTGTTTATTCACTAATTCATTATAGAGGGCTCGTCTGTTTATTACTAATTCATTATAGAGGGCTCGTCTGTTTATTACTAATTCATTATAGAGGGCTCGTCTGTTTATTACTAATTCATTATAGAGGGCTCGTCTGTTTATCACTAATTCATTATAGAGGGCTCGTCTGTTTATTACTAATTCATTATAGAGGGCTCGTCTGTTTATTACTAATTCATTATAGAGGGCTCGTCTGTTTATTACTAATTCATTATAGAGGGCTCGTCTGTTTATTACTAATTCATTATAGAGGGCTCGTCTGTTTATTACTAATTCATTAAGGGCTCGTCTGTTTATTACTAATTCATTATAGAAGGCTCGTCTGTTTATTACTAATTCATTATAGAGGGCTCGTCTGTTTATCACTAATTCATTATAGAGGGCTCGTCTGTTTATTACTAATTCATTATAGAGGGCTCGTCTGTTTATCACTAATTCATTATAGAGGGCTCGTCTGTTTATTACTAATTCATTATAGAGGGCTCGTCTGTTTATTACTAATTCATTATAGAGGGCTCGTCTGTTTATTACTAATTCATTATAGAGGGCTCGTCTGTTTATTACTAATTCATTATAGAGGGCTAGAGGGCTCGTCTGTTTATTACTAATTCATTATAGAGGGCTCGTCATCACTAATTCATTATAGAGGGCTCGTCTGTTTATTACTAATTCATTATAGAGGGCTCGTCTGTTTATTACTAATTCATTATAGAGGGCTCGTCTGTTTATTACTAATTCATTATAGAGGGCTCGTCTGTTTATTCTAACTAATTCATTATAGAGGGCTCGTCTGTTAATCACTAATTCATTATAGAGGGCTCGTCTGTTTATTACTAATTCATTATAGAGGCTCGTCTGTTTATACTAATTCATTATAGAGGGCTCGTCTGTTTATCACTAATTCATTATAGAGGGCTCGTCTGTTTAATCACTAATTCATTATAGAGGGCTCGTCTGTTTATTACTAATTCATTATAGAGGGCTCGTCTGTTTATTACTAGATTCATTATAGAGGGCTCGTCTGTTTATCACTAATTCATTATAGAGGGTCTACTAATTCATTATAGAGGTCTGTTAATTACTAATTCATTATAGAGGGCTCGTCTGTCTGTTTATTACTAATTCATTATAGAGGGCTCGTCTGTTTATTACTAATTCATTATAGAGGGCTCGTCTGTTTATTACTAATTCATTATAGAGGGCTCGTCTGTTTATCACTAATTCATTATAGAGGGCTCGTCTGTTTATTACTAATTCATTATAGAGGGCTCGTCTGTTTATCACTAATTCATTATAGAGGGCTCGTCTGTTTATTACTAATTCATTATAGAGGGCTCGTCTGTTTATTACTAATTCATTATAGAGGGCTCGTCTGTTTATTACTAATTCATTATAGAGGGCTCGTCTGTTTATTACTAATTCATTATAGAGGGCTCGTCTGTTAATTACTAATTCATTATAGAGGGCTCGTCTGTTTATCACTAATTCATTATAGAGGGCTCGTCTGTTTATCACTAATTCATTATAGAGGGCTCGTCTGTTTATCACTAATTCATTATAGAGGGCTCGTCTGTTTATTACTAATTCATTATAGGGCTCGTCTGTTTATTACTAATTCGGCTGTCTTTATCACTAATTCATTTATAGAGGGCTCGTCTGTTTATCACTAATTCATTATAGAGGGCTCGTCTGTTTATCACTAATTCATTATAGAGGGCTCGTCTGTTTATTACTAATTCATTATAGAGGGCTCGTCTGTTTATTACTAATTCATTATAGAGGGCTCGTCTGTTTATTACTAATTCATTATAGAGGGCTCGTCTGTTAATCACTAATTCATTATAGAGGGCTCGTCTGTTTATTACTAATTCATTATAGAGGGCTCGTCTGTTAATCACTAATTCATTATAGAGGGCTCGTCTGTTTATTACTAATTCATTATAGAGGGCTCGTCTGTTTATTACTAATTCATTATAGAGGGCTCGTCTGTTTATTACTAATTCATTATAGAGGGCTCGTCTGTTAATCACTAATTCATTATAGAGGGCTCGTCTGTTTATTACTAATTCATTATAGAGGGCTCGTCTGTTTATTACTAATTCATTATAGAGGGCTCGTCTGTTTATTACTAATTCATTATAGAGGGCTCGTCTGTTTATTACTAATTCATTATAGAGGGCTCGTCTGTTTATTACTAATTCATTATAGAGGGCTCGTCTGTTTATTACTAATTCATTATAGAGGGCTCGTCTGTTTATTACTAATTCATTATAGAGGGCTCGTCTGTTTATCACTAATTCATTATAGAGGGCTCGTCTGTTTATTACTAATTCATTATAGAGGGCTCGTCTGTTTATTACTAATTCATTATAGGGCTCGTCTGTTTATTACTAATTCATTATAGAGGGCTCGTCTGTTAATCACTAATTCATTATAGAGGGCTCGTCTGTTTATTACTAATTCATTATAGAGGGCTCGTCTGTTTATTACTAATTCATTATAGAGGGCTCGTCTGTTTATTACTAATTCATTATAGAGGGCTCGTCTGTTTATAATTCATTATAGAGGGCTCGTCTGTTTATTACTAATTCATTATAGAGGGCTCGTCTGTTTATTACTAATTCATTATAGAGGGCTCGTCTGTTTATTACTAATTCATTATAGAGGGCTCGTCTGTTTATTACTAATTCATTATAGAGGGCTCGTCTGTTTATTACTAATTCATTATAGAGGGCTCGTCTGTTTATCACTAATTCATTATAGAGGGCTCGTCTGTTTATTACTAATTCATTATAGAGGGCTCGTCTGTTTATTACTAATTCATTATAGAGGGCTCGTCTGTTTATCACTAATTCATTATAGAGGGCTCGTCTGTTTATCACTAATTCATTATAGAGGGCTCGTCTGTTTATTACTAATTCATTATAGAGGGCTCGTCTGTTTATTACTAATTCATTATAGAGGGCTCGTCTGTTTATCACTAATTCATTATAGAGGGCTCGTCTGTTTATTACTAATTCATTATAGAGGGCTCGTCTGTTTATTACTAATTCATTATAGAGGGCTCGTCTGTTTATTACTAATTCATTATAGAGGGCTCGTCTCTCGTCTGTTTATCACTAATTCATTATAGAGGGCTCGTCTGTTTATCACTAATTCATTATAGAGGGCTCGTCTGTTTATTACTAATTCATTATAGAGGGGCTCGTCTGTTTATTACTAATTCATTATAGAGGGCTCGTCTGTTTATCACTAATTCATTATAGAGGGCTCGTCTGTTTATTACTAATTCATTATAGAGGGCTCGTCTGTTTATCACTAATTCATTATAGAGGGCTCGTCTGTTTATTCATTATAGACTAATTCATTATAGAGGGCTCGTCTGTTTTATCACTAATTCATTATATCTGTTTAATTACTAATTCATTATAGAGGGCTCGTCTGTTAATCACTAATTCATTATAGAGGGCTTGTCTGTTTATTACTAATTCATTATAGAGGGCTCGTCTGTTTATTACTAATTCATTATAGAGGGCTCGTCTGTTTATCACTAATTCATTATAGAGGGCTCGTCTGTTTATTACTAATTCATTATAGAGGGCTCGTCTGTTTATCACTAATTCATTATAGAGGGCTCGTCTGTTTATTACTAATTCATTATAGAGGGCTCGTCTGTTTATCACTAATTCATTATAGAGGGCTCGTCTGTTTTATTACTAATTCATTATAGGGCTCGTCTGTTTATTACTAATTCATTATAGAGGGCTCGTCTGTTTATTACTAATTCATTATAGAGGGCTCGTCTGTTTATTACTAATTCATTATAGAGGGCTCGTCTGTTTATCACTAATTCATTATAGAGGGCTCGTCTGTTTATTACTAATTCATTATAGAGGGCTCGTCTGTTTATTACTAATTCATTATAGAGGGCTCGTCTGTTTATTACTAATTCATTATAGAGGGCTCGTCTGTTTATTACTAATTCATTATAGAGGGCTCGTCTGTTTATTACTAATTCATTATAGAGGGCTCGTCTGTTTATTACTAATTCATTATAGAGGGCTCGTCTGTTTATCACTAATTCATTATAGAGGGCTCGTCTGTTTAATACTAATTCATTATAGAGGGCTCGTCTGTTTATTACTAATTCATTATAGAGGGCTCGTCTGTTTATTACTAATTCGTATAGAGGGCTCGTCTGTTTATTACTAATTCATTATAGAGGCTCGTCTGTTTATTACTAATTCATTATAGAGGGCTCGTCTGTTTATTACTAATTCATTATAGAGGGCTCGTCTGTTTATTACTAATTCATTATAGAGGGCTCGTCTGTTTATTACTAATTCATTATAGAGGGCTCGTCTGTTTATTACTAATTCATTATAGAGGGCTCGTCTGTTTATTACTAATTCATTATAGAGGGCTCGTCTGTTTATCACTAATTCATTATAGAGGGCTCGTCTGTTTATTACTAATTCATTATAGAGGGCTCGTCTGTTTATTACTAATTCATTATAGAGGGCTCGTCTGTTTATCACTAATTCATTATAGAGGGCTCGTCTGTTTATTACTAATTCATTATAGAGGGCTCGTCTGTTTATTACTAATTCATTATAGGCTCGTCTGTTTATACTAATTCATTATAGGCTCGTCTGTTTATTACTAATTCATTATAGAGGGCTCGTCTGTTTATTACTAATTCATTATAGAGGGCTCGTCTGTTTATTACTAATTCATTATAGAGGGCTCGTCTGTTTTATTACTAATTCATTTATTACTAATTCATTATAGAGGGCTCGTCTGTTTATTACTAATTCATTATAGAGGGCTCGTCTGTTTATTACTAATTCATTATAGAGGGCTCGTCTGTTTATTACTAATTCATTATAGAGGGCTCGTCTGTTTTACTAATTCATTATAGAGGGCTCGTCTGTTTATTACTAATTCATTATAGAGGGCTCGTCTGTTTATTACTAATTCATTATAGAGGGCTCGTCTGTTTATTACTAATTCATTATAGAGGGCTCGTCTGTTTTATCACTAATTATAGAGGGCTCGTCTGTTTATTACTAATTCATTATAGAGGGCTCGTCTGTTTATTACTAATTCATTATAGAGGGCTCGTCTGTTTATTACTAATTCATTATAGAGGGCTCGTCTGTTTATTACTAATTCATTATAGAGGGCTCGTCTGTTTATTACTAATTCATTATAGAGGGCTCGTCTGTTAATCACTAATTCATTATAGAGGGCTCGTCTGTTTATCACTAATTCATTATAGAGGGCTCGTCTGTTTATTACTAATTCATTATAGAGGGCTCGTCTGTTTATTACTAATTCATTATAGAGGGCTCGTCTGTTTATTACTAATTCATTATAGAGGGCTCGTCTGTTAATCACTAATTCATTATAGAGGGCTCGTCTGTTTATCACTAATTCATTATAGAGGGCTCGTCTGTTTATTACTAATTCATTATAGAGGGCTCGTCTGTTTATTACTAATTCATTATAGAGGGCTCGTCTGTTTATCACTAATTCATTATAGAGGGCTCGTCTGTTAATCACTAATTCATTATAGAGGGCTCGTCTGTTAATCACTAATTCATTATAGAGGGCTCACTAATTCATTATCTGTTTAATTACTAATTCATTATAGAGGGCTCGTCTGTTTATTACTAATTCATTATAGAGGGCTCGTCTGTTTATTACTAATTCATTATAGAGGGCTCGTCTGTTTATCACTAATTCATTATAGAGGGCTCGTCTGTTTATTACTAATTCATTATAGAGGGCTCGTCTGTTTATTACTAATTCATTATAGAGGGCTCGTCTGTTAATCACTAATTCATTATAGAGGGCTCGTCTGTTTATCACTAATTCATTATAGAGGGCTCGTCTGTTTATTACTAATTCATTATAGAGGGCTCGTCTGTTTATTACTAATTCATTATAGAGGGCTCGTCTGTTTATTACTAATTCATTATAGAGGGCTCGTCTGTTTATTACTAATTCATTATAGAGGGCTCGTCTGTTTATTACTAATTCATTATAGAGGCTCGTCTGTTTGTACTAATTCATTATAGAGGGCTCGTCTGTTTAATACTAATTCATTATAGAGGGCTCGTCTGTTTATCACTAATTCATTATAGAGGGCTCGTCTGTTTATTACTAATTCATTATAGAGGGCTCGTCTGTTTATTACTAATTCATTATAGAGGGCTCGTCTGTTTATTACTAATTCATTATAGAGGGCTCGTCTGTTTATCACTAATTCATTATAGAGGGCTCGTCTGTTTATCACTAATTCATTATAGAGGGCTCGTCTGTTTATCACTAATTCATTATAGAGGGCTCGTCTGTTTATTCACTAATTCATTATAGAGGGCTCGTCTGTTTATCACTAATTCATTATAGAGGGCTCGTCTGTTTATCACTAATTCATTATAGAGGGCTCGTCTGTTTATCACTAATTCATTATAGAGGGCTCGTCTGTTTATTACTAATTCATTATAGAGGGCTCGTCTGTTTATCACTAATTCATTATAGAGGGCTCGTCTGTTTATTACTAATTCATTATAGAGGCTCGTCTGTTTATCACTAATTCATTATAGAGGGCTCGTCTGTTTATCACTAATTCATTATAGAGGGCTCGTCTGTTTATCACTAATTCATTATTACTCTGTTTTCTAATTCATTATAGAGGGCTCGTCTGTTTATCACTAATTCATTATAGAGGGCTCGTCTGTTTATCACTAATTCATTATAGAGGGCTCGTCTGTTTATTACTAATTCATTATAGAGGGCTCGTCTGTTTATTACTAATTCATTATAGGGCTCGTCTGTTTATTACTAATTCATTATAGAGGGCTCGTCTGTTTATTACTAATTCATTATAGAGGGCTCGTCTGTTTATCACTAATTCATTATAGAGGGCTCGTCTGTTTATCACTAATTCATTATAGAGGGCTCGTCTGTTTATTACTAATTCATTATAGAGGGCTCGTCTGTTTATCACTAATTCATTATAGAGCTCTGTTTATCACTAATTCATTATAGAGGGCTCGTCTGTTTATTACTAATTCATTATAGAGGGCTCGTCTGTTTATCACTAATTCATTATAGAGGGCTCGTCTGTTTATTACTAATTCATTATAGAGGGCTCGTCTGTTTAGGGCTCGTACTAATTCATTATAGAGGGCTCGTCTGTTTATCACTAATTCATTATAGAGGGCTCGTCTGTTTATCACTAATTCATTATAGAGGGCTCGTCTGTTTATTACTAATTCATTATAGAGGGCTCGTCTGTTTATCACTAATTCATTATAGAGGGCTCGTCTGTTTATCACTAATTCATTATAGAGGCTCGTCTGTTTATCACTAATTCATTATAGAGGGCTCGTCTGTTTATTACTAATTCATTATAGAGGGCTCGTCTGTTTATCACTAATTCATTATAGAGGGCTCGTCTGTTTATCACTAATTCATTATAGAGGGCTCGTCTGTTTAATCACTAATTCATTATAGAGGGCTCGTCTGTTTATTCACTAATTCATTATAGAGGGCTCGTCTGTTTATTACTATAGAGGGCTCGTCTGTTTATCACTAATTCATTATAGAGGGCTCGTCTGTTTTTACTAATTCTAATTCATTTCATTAGGCTCGTCTGTTTATTACTAATTCATTATAGAGGGCTCGTCTGTTTATCACTAATTCATTATAGAGGCTCGTCTGTTTATTACTAATTCATTATAGAGGGCTCGTCTGTTTATCACTAATTCATTATAGAGAGGCTCGTCTGTTTATCACTAATTCATTATAGGGCTCGTCTGTTTATTACTAATTCATTATAGAGGGCTCGTCTGTTAATCACTAATTCATTATAGAGGCTCGTCTGTTTATTACTAATTCATTATAGAGGGCTCGTCTGTTTATCACTAATTCATTATAGAGGGCTCGTCTGTTAATCACTAATTCATTAATTCATTCATTAGAAGGCTCGTCTGTTTATTACTAATTCATTATAGAGGGCTCGTCTGTTAATCACTAATTCATTATAGAGGGCTCGTCTGTTTATTACTAATTCATTATAGAGGGCTCGTCTGTTTATCACTAATTCATTATAGAGGCTCGTCTGTTTATTACTAATTCATTATAGAGGGCTCGTCTGTTTATTACTAATTCATTATAGAGGCTCGTCTGTTTATCACTAATTCATTATAGAGGGCTCGTCTGTTTTATTACTAATTCATTATAGAGGGCTCGTCTGTTTGTACTAATTCATTATAGAGGGCTCGTCTGTTTGTCACTAATTCATTATAGAGGGCTCGTCTGTTAATCACTAATTCATTATAGAGGGCTCGTCTGTTTATCACTAATTCATTATAGAGGCTCGTCTGTTTATCACTAATTCATTATAGAGGGCTCGTCTGTTAATCACTAATTCATTATAGAGGGCTCGTCTGTTTATTACTAATTCATTATAGAGGGCTCGTCTGTTTATTACTAATTCATTATAGAGGGCTCGTCTGTTTATTACTAATTCATTATAGAGGGCTCGTCTGTTTATACTAATTCATTATAGAGGGCTCGTCTGTTTATTACTAATTCTGTTTATTACTAATTCATTATAGAGGGCTCGTCTGTTAATCACTAATTCATTATAGAGGGCTCGTCTGTTTATTACTAATTCATTATAGAGGGCTCGTCTGTTTATTACTAATTCATTATAGAGGTCTCGTCTGTTTATTACTAATTCATTATAGAGGGCTCGTCTGTTAATCACTAATTCATTATAGAGGCTCGTCTGTTTATTACTAATTCATTATAGAGGGCTCGTCTGTTTATTACTAATTCATTATAGAGGGCTCGTCTGTTTATTACTAATTCATTATAGAGGGCTCGTCTGTTTATTACTAATTCATTATAGAGGCTCGTCTGTTTATCACTAATTCATTATAGAGGGCTCGTCTGTTTATCACTAATTCATTATAGAGGGCTCGTCTGTTTAATCACTAATTCATTATAGAGGGCTCGTTTATCACTAATTCATTATAGAGGGCTCGTCTGTTTATTACTAATTCATTATAGAGGGCTCGTCTGTTTATCACTAATTCATTATAGAGGGCTCGTCTGTTTATTACTAATTCATTATAGAGGGCTCGTCTGTTTATTACTAATTCATTATAGAGGGCTCGTCTGTTAATCACTAATTCATTATAGAGGGCTCGTCTGTTTATTACTAATTCATTATAGAGGGCTCGTCTGTTTATCACTAATTCATTATAGAGGGCTCGTCTGTTAATCACTAATTCATTATAGAGGGCTCGTCTGTTTATCACTAATTCATTATAGAGGGCTCGTCTGTTTATCACTAATTCATTATAGAGGCTTGTCTGTTTATTACTAATTCATTATAGAGGGCTCGTCTGTAATTACTAATTCATTTATAGGGCTCGTCTGTTAATCACTAATTCATTATGAAGGGCTCGTCTGTTTATTACTAATTCATTATAGAGGCTGTGTCTGTTTATACTAATTCATTATAGAGGGCTCGTCTGTTTTATTACTAATTCATTATAGAGGGCTCGTCTGTTTATTACTAATTCATTATAGAGGCTCGTCTGTTTATTACTAATTCATTATAGAGGCTCGTCTGTTAATCACTAATTCATTATAGAGGGCTCGTCTGTTTATCACTAATTCATTATAGAGGGCTCGTCTGTTTATCACTAATTCATTA
>NW_026283996.1:0-3642 GCF_023373465.1 Oncorhynchus keta
TCTTGCTGGTCTGCCATAATGCAATAGAGACAGTAGATCTATCTGGTCTGTCATAATATAATAGAGACAGTAGCTCTAGCTGGTCCGTCAAAATATATAGAGACAGTAGATCTAGCTGGTCTGTCATAATATAATAGAGACATTTGATTAGGCTGGTCTGTCATAATATATACGGGGCAGTAGATCTACCTGGTCTTTCATAATATACAGAGACAGTAGATCTACCTGGTCTGTCAAAATATAATAGAGACAGTAGATCTAGCTGGTCTGCCATAATGCAATAGAGACAGTAGATCTATCTGGTCTGTCATAATATAATAGAGACAGTCGATATAGCTGGTCTGTCATAATACAATAAAGACAGTAGATCTAGCTGGTCTGTCATAATATAATAGAGACAGTAGATCTAGCTGGTCTGTCAAAATATAATAGAGACAGTAGATCTAGCTGGTCTGTCATAATATAATAGAGACATTTGATTTGGCTGGTCTGTCATAATATAATAGAGACAGTAGATCTACCTGGTCTGTCATAATATAACAGAGACAGTAGATCTACCTGGTCTGTCAAAATATAATAGAGACAATAGATCTAGCTGGTATGTTATACAATAGAGACCGTAGATCTTGCTGGTCTGTCAAAAATAATAGAGACAGTAGATCAGCTGGTCTGTCATAATATAATAGAGACAGTAGATATAGCTGGTCTGTCATAATACAATAAAGACAGTAGATCTAGCTGGTCTGTCATAATATAATAGAGACAGTAGATCTAGCTGGTGTGTCAAAATATAATAGAGACAGTAGATCTAGCTGGTCTGTCATAATATAATAGAGACAGTAGATCTAGCTGGTCTGTCATAAAATAATAGAGACAGTAGATCAGCTGGTCTGTCATAATATAATAGAGACAGTAGATCTACCTGGTCTGTCAAAATATAATAGAGACAGTAGATCTAGCTGGTCTGTCATAATATAATAGAGACAGTTGATTTGGCTGGTCTGTCATAAAATAATAGAGACAGTAGATCAGCTGGTCTGTCATAATATAATAGAGACAGTAGATCTACCTGGTCTGTCAAAATATAATAGAGACAGTAGATCTAGCTGGTCTGTCATAATATAATAGAGACAGTAGATCTAGCTGGTCTGTCATAATGAGATACAGTAGATTTAGCTGGTCTGTCATAATATAATAGAGACAGTAGATCTACCTGGTCTGTCATAATATAACAGAGACAGTAGATCTAGCTGGTCTGTCATAATATAATAGAGACAGTAGATCTAGCTGGTCTGTCAAAATATAATAGAGACAGTAGATCTAGCTGGTCTGTCATAATATAATAGAGACAGTAGATCTAGCTGGTCTGTCATAATATAATAGAGACAGTAGATCTAGCTGGTCTGTCAAAATATAATAGAGACAGTAGATATAGCTGGTCTGTCATAATATAATAGAGTAGACAGTAGATTTGAGCTGGTCTGTCATAATATAATAGAGACAGTAGATATAGCTGGTCTGTCATAATATAATAGATACAGTAGATTTGGCTGGTCTGTCATAATATAATAGAGACAGTAGATCTAGCTGGTCTGTCATAAAATAATAGAGACAGTAGATCTAGCTGGTCTGTCATAATATAATAGAGACAGTAGATCTAGCTGGTCTGTCATAATATAATAGATACAGTAGATCTAGCTGGTCTGTCATAATATAATAGAGACAGTAGATTTTGCTGGTCTGCCATAATGCAATAGAGACAGTAGATCTAGCTAGTCTGTCAAAATATAATAGAGACAGTAGATATAGCTGGTCTGTCATAATATAATAGAGACAGTAGATATAGCTGGTCTGTCATAATATAATAGACACAGTAGATCGAGCTGGTCTGTCATAATGTAACAGAGACAGTAGATCTCGCTGGTCTGTCATAAAATAATAGAGACAGTAGATCTAGTTGGTCTGTCATAATCTAATAGAGACAGTCGATATAGCTGGTCTGTCATAATACAATAAAGACAGTAGATCTAGCTGGTCTGTCAAAATATAATAGAGACAGTAGATCTAGCTGGTCTGTCATAATATAATAGAGACAGTTGATTTGGCTGGTCTGTCATAATATAATAGAGACAGTAGATCTACCTGGTCTGTCATAATATAATAGAGACAGTAGATCTAGCTGGTCTGTCATAAAATAATAGAGACAGTAGATCAGCTGGTCTGTCATAATATAATAGAGACAGTAGATCTCCTGGTCTGTCATAATATAACAGAGACAGTAGATCTAGCTGGCCTGTCATAAAATAATAGAGACAGTAGATCTAGCTGGTCTCTGTCATAAAATAATAGAGACAGTAGATCTAGCTGGTCTGTCATAATATAATAGAGACAGTAGATCTAGCTGGTCTGTCATAATAATAATAGAGACAGTAGATCTAGCTGGTATGTTATACAATAGAGACAGTAGCTCTACCCTGGTCTGTCATAATATAACAGAGACAGTAGATCTAGCTGGTCTGTCATAATATAATAGATACATTTGTAGATTTGGCTGGTCTGTCATAATATAATAGAGACAGTAGATCTACCTGGTCTGTCATAATATAACAGAGACAGTAGATTGAGCTGGTCTGTCATAATATAATAGAGACAGATCTAGCTGGTCTGTCATAATATAATAGAGACAGTAGATATAGCTGGTCTGTCATAATACAATAAAGACAGTAGATCTAGCTGGTCTGTCATAATATAATAGAGACAGTAGATTTTGCTGGTCTGTCATAATATAATAGAGACAGTAGATCTAGCTGGTCTGTCATAATATAATAGAGACAGTAGATTTGGCTGGTCTGTCATAATATAATAGAGACAGTAGATCTACCTGGTCTGTCATAATATAACAGAGACAGTCGATCTAGCTGGTCTGCCATGATGCAATAGAGACAGTAGATATAGCTGGTCTGTCATAATATAATAGACACAGTAGATCGAGCTGGTCTGTCATAATGTAACAGAGACAGTTGATCTCGCTGGTCTGTCATAAAATAATAGAGACAGTATATCTAGCTGGTATGTCATACAATAGAGACAGTAGATCTAGCTGGTCTGTCATAATATAATAGAGACAGTAGATCTAGCTGGTCTGTCATAATATAATAGAGACAGTAGATTTGGCTGGTCTGTCATAATATAATAGAGACAGTAGATCTAGCTCTCTTATTCTCGCTATACACCAAGTCACTTGGCTCTGTCATAACCTCACATGGTCTCTCCTATCATTGCTATGCAGACGACACACAATTAATCTTCTCCTTTCCCCCTTCTGATGACCAGGTGGCGAATCGCATCTCTGCATGTCTGGCAGACATATCAGTGTGGATGACGGATCACCACCTCAAGCTGAACCTCAGCAAGACGGAGCTCCTCTTCCTCCCGGGGAAGGACTGCCCGTTCCATGATCTCGCCATCACGGTTGACAACTCCATTGTGTCCTCCTCCCAGAGCGCTAAGAACCTTGGCGTGATCCTGGACAACACCCTGACGTTCTCAACTAACATCAAGGCGGTGTCCCGTTCCTGTAGGTTCATGCTCTACAACATCCATGAAGTACGACCCTGCCTCACACAGGAAGCGGCGCAGGTC
>NW_026283997.1:0-7091 GCF_023373465.1 Oncorhynchus keta
GTTGTACTTCGTTCAGTTACGTATTGCTGAAAATAAGAATTTGTTCTTAACCGACTTGCCTAGTTAAATAAAGGTAAAATTAAAATAAAGACCACCATAGTTCCTGTGTCCACGAACACCAAGGTAACCTACCTAAATTGGCTACCGACCCGTAGCACTCACGCCTGCAGCCATGAAGTGCTTTGAAAGGCTGGTCGTGTTTCACATCAACACCGCTATCCCAGTAACCCTAGACCCACTCTGATTTTCAAACCACCCCAACAGATCCACACATGATGCCATCTCTATTACACTGCCCTTTCCCAACTGGACAAAAGGAATACTCAATGTGAGAATGCTATTATTTGACTACAGCTCCGCTTTCAACACCATTGTGCCCTCAAAGCTCATCACTAAACTAAGGACCCTGGGACTAAACACATCCCTCTGCAACTGATCCTGACTTCCTGACGGGCCGCACCCAGGTGGTAAGGTTAGGTAACAACACATTATCCACGCTGATCCTCAACACGGGGGCCACCCAGGGGTGGTGTACTCCCTGTTCACTCATGACTGCATGACCAGGCACGACCCAACACCATCATAGCTAGCCGATGACAACATCGGCTTCTATAGGGAGGAGGTCAGAGACTTGGTCGTGTAGTGCCAGGACAACAACCTCTCCTTCACCGTGATCAAGACAAAAGGAGATGATTGTGACTACAGGAAAAAGGAGGACTGAGCCCCCACTCTCATCGACGGGCTGCAGTGGAAGAGGTTGAGAGATTCAAGTTCTTGAGGTGAAGAGGGCACGACAAAGCCTATTCCCTCAGGAGACGGAAAGATTTGGCATGGGTCAGAGGAAGGCCTTAAAATTGTCAAAGACTTCAGTCACCCTAGTCAAAGACTGTTCTCTCTTTTACCGCACGGCAAGCGGTACCAGAGCGGTCCAAGGTCCAAAAGGCTTTTTTTCGGTTGTGTAAACAACAACAGTAATTGAGTGATGGTGGGCAGCGTTCAGTGGGAAAGTCAATATGGTTGTAAATTCAGTCACAGGGAAACTGGTCAACCTGAAAACAGATGGATGTGTAAAACGCTTGAAAGGTGGAGTCCAACGTGCTTGAAACGTCACAGATGGAGCTGTCCAACTGGTACCTTTAAACTCCACAGCTTGAAACGCCACAGATGGAGCTGTCCAACTGGTACTTTTAAACTCACTGAAACCACAGATGGAGCTGTCCAACTGTACCTTTTTAAAAACGCTTGAAACGCCACAGATGGAGCTGTCCAACTGGGTACAGATGGAGCTGTTTAAACCACTCCATCGGTTCATTGTCAAGGAGAGTGGTCACATGTGATGAGAAGCAGAGGATCACTAGTTTGAGCCCAGTATGGGGATAGAGGAGGAAACTAAACTGTTAGCACCACACTGGCGTCATTTACACAACAAATAAAGTGAGTCATTTCCAAATGAAATGTTCTTTTAAGGGCATATAGTATATATATTAAACCATGTTCTATAAGGTCTATATAGTATATATATTAAAACCATGTTCTTTAAGGTCTATATAGTATATATATATTAAAACCATGTTCTTTAAGGTCTATATAGTATATATATTAAACCATGTTCTATTAAGGTCTATATAGTATATATATTAAAACCATGTTCTTTAAGGTCTATATAGTATATATTAAACCATGTTCTTTAAGGTCTATATAGTATATATATATTAAAACCATGTTCTTTAAGGTCTATATAGTATATATATATTAAAACCATGTTCTTTAAGGTCTATATAGTATATATATATTAAACCATGTTCTTTAAGGTCTATATAGTATATATATATTAAAAAACCATGTTCTTTAAGGTCTATAGTATATATATATTCAACCATGTTCTTTAAGGTCTATATAGTATATATATTAAACCATGTTCTTTTAAGGTCTATATAGTATATATATATTAAACCATGTTCTTTAAGGTCTATATAGTGTATATATATATATATTAAACCATGTTCTTTAAGGTCTATAGTATATATATATTAAACCATGTTCTTTTTAAGGTCTATATAGTATATATATTAAAACCATGTTCTTTTAAGGTCTATATAGTATATATATATTAAACCATGTTCTTTAAGGTCTATATAGTATATATATTAAACCATGTTCTTTAAGGTCTATATATTAGTTCTTAGGTCTATATATATTAAACCATGTTCTTTTAAGGTCTATATAGTATATATATATTAACCATGTTCTTTAAGGTCTATATAGTATATATTAAACCATGTTCTTTAAGGTCTATATAGTATATATATATTAAACCATGTTCATTAAGGTCTATATAGTATATATATATTAAACCATGTTCTTTAAGGTCTATATATATATATATTAAACCATGTTCTTTTAAGGTCTATATAGTATATATATATTAAACCATGTTCTTTAAGGTCTATATAGTATATATATATTAAACCATGTTCTTTAAGGTCTATATAGTATATATATATATTAAACCATGTTCTTTAAGGTCTATATAGTATATATATATATATATATTAAACCATGTTCTTTAAGGTCTATATAGTATATATATATATTAAACCATGTTCTTTAAGGTCTATATAGTATATATATATATATATTAAACCATGTTCTTTAAGGTCTATATTGTATATATATATATATATATTAAACCATGTTCTTTAAGGTCTATGTAGTATATATATTAAACCATGTTCTTTAAGGTCTATATAGTATATATATATTAAACCATGTTCTTTAAGGTCTACATTGTATATATATATATATATATATATATATATTAAACCATGTTTTTATTTAATTTTTTATTTCACCTTTATTTAACCAGGTAGGCTAGTTGAGAACAAGTTCTCATTTGCAACTGCGACCTGGCCAAGATAAAGCATAGCAGTGTGAACAGACAACACAGAGTTACACATGGAGTAAACAATTAACAAGTCAATAACACAGTAGAAAAAAAGGTAGTCTATATACAATGTAAAAAAGGCATGAGGAGGTAGGCAAATACCTCATAATTTTGCAGATTAACACTGAAGTGATAAATGATCAGATGGTCATGTACAGGTAGAGATATTGGTGTGCAAAAGAGCAGAAAAGTAAATAAATAAAAACAGTATGGGGATGAGGTAGGTGAAATGGGTGGGCTATTTACCAATAGACTATGTACAGCTGCAGCGATCGGTTAGCTGCTCAGATAGCTGATGTTTGAAGTTGGTGAGGGAGATAAAAGTCTCTAACTTCAGCAATTTTGCAATTGCTCCAGTCACAGGCAGCAGAGTACTGAACGAAAGGCGGCCAAATGAGGTGTTGGCTTTAGGGATGATCAGCAGATACACCTGCTGGAGCGTGTGCTACGGATGGGTGTTGCCATCGTGACCAGTGAACTGAGATAAGGCGGAGCTTTACCTAGCATGGACTTGTAGATGACCTGAGCCAGTGGGTCTGGCGACGAATATGTAGCGAGGGCCAGCCGACTAGAGCATACAAGTCGCAGTGGTGGGTGGTGTAAGGTGCTTTAGTGACAAAACGGATGGCACTGTGATAAACTGCATCCAGTTTGCTGAGTAGAGTGTTGGAAGCAATTTTGTAGATGACATCGCCAAGTCGAGGATCGGTGGTGGATAGTCAGTTTTACTAGGTGTTAGCTTGGCAAGAGTGGAGTGGGACCCGCTCATCAACTCATCCCTGACCGCTGGCTACGCCCCTTCCGTCTTCAAGAGAGCGAGAGTTGCACCCCTTCTGAAAAACCTACACTCGATCCCTCCCGATGTCAACAACTACAGACCAGTATCCCTTCTTTCTTTTCTCTCCAAAACTCTTGAACGCGTCAGCCCTTGGCCAGCTCTCCCGCTATCTCTCTCAGAATGACCTTCTTGATCCAAATCAGTCAGGTTTCAAGACTAGTCATTCAACTGAGACTGCTCTTCTCTGTATCACGGAGGCGCTCTCCGCACTGCTAAAGCTAACTCCTCCCTCTGCTCTCATCCTTCTAGACCTATCGGCTGCCTCTCGATACTGTGAACCATCAGATCCTCCCCTTCCACACCTCCCCGAGCTGGGCACCGGCGCCCACGCTTGATTGCGTCCTACCTGACAGGTCGCTTGGCTCAGGTGGCGTGGCGAGAATCTGTCTCCTCACCACTCGCTCTCACCACTGGTGTCCCCCAGGGCTTCTGTTCTAGGCCCCTCCTATTCTCATACACCAAGTCACTTGGCTCTGTCATAACCTCACATGGTCTCTCCTATCATTGCTATGCAGACGACACACAATTAATCTTCTCCTTTTCCCTTCTGATGACCAGGTGGCGAATCGCAGATTCTCTGCATGTCTGGCAGATATATCGGTGTGGATGACGTGATCACCACCTCAAGCTGGAACTCGGCAAGACGGAGCTGCTCTTCCTCCCGGGGAAGGACTGCCTGTTCCATGATCTCGCCACAAGGACAACTCCATTGTGTCCTCCTCCCAGAGCGCTAAGAACCTTGGCGTGATCCCTGACAACACCCTCATGCTTCAACTAACATCAAGACGGTGGCCCGTTCCTCAGGTTCATGCTCTACAACATCCGCAGAGTACGACCCTGCCTCACACAGGAAGCGGCGCAGGTCCTAATCCAGGCACTTGTCATCTCCCGTCTGGATTACTGCAACTCGCGCTGTTGGCTGGGCTCCCTGCCTGTACCATTAAACCCCTACAACTCATCCAGAACGCCGCAGCCCGTCTGGTGTTCAACCTTCCCAAGTTCTCTCACGTCACCCTCCCTCCGCTCTCTCCACTGGCTTCCAGTTGAAGCTCGCATCCGCCATAAGACCATGGTGCTTGCCTACGGAGCTGTGAGGGGAACGGCACCTCAGTACCTCCAGGCTCTGATCAGGCCCTACACCCAAAACAAGGGCACTGCGTTCATCCACCTTCTGGCCTGCTCGCCCCTACCACTGGGAGGAAGTACAGTTCCGCCAGCCCAGTCAAAACTGTTCGCTGCTCTGGCCCCCAATGGTGGAACAAACTCCCTCACGACGCCAGGGACAGCGGAGTCAATCACCACCTTCCGGGGAGACACCTGAAACCCCACCTATTTAAGGAATACCTAGGATAGGATAAAGTAATCCTTCTCACCCCCCCCCTTAAAAGATTTAGATGCACTATTGTAAAGTGGCTGTTCCACTGGATGTCATAAGGTGAATGCACCAATTTGTAAGTCGCTCTGGTTAAGAGCGTCTGCTAAATGACTTAAATGTAATGTAAATGTAAGGAGGCTTTGTTGCGGAATAGAAAGAAGGTCTATATAGTATATATATTAAACCATGTTCTTTAAGGTCTATATAGTATATATATATATATATATTAAACCATGTTCTTTAAGGTCTATATAGTATATATATTAAACCACGTTCTTTAAGGTCTATATAGTATATATATTAAACCATGTTCTTTAAGGTCTATATAGTATATATATTAAACCATGTTCTTTAAGGTCTATATAGTATATATATTAAACCATGTTCTTTAAGGTCTATATAGTATATATATTAAACCATGTTCTTTAATAAGGTCTATATAGTATATATATATATTAAACCATGTTCTTTTAAGGTCTATATAGTATATATATATTAAACCATGTTCTTTAAGGTCTATATAGTATATATATATTAAACCATGTTCTTTAAGGTCTATATAGTATATATATATTAAACCATGTTCTTTAAGGTCTATATAGTATATATATATTAAACCATGTTCTTTAAGGTCTATATAGTATATATATATATTAAACCATGTTCTTTAAGGTCTATATAGTATATATATATTAAACCATGTTCTTTAAGGTCTATATAGTATATATATATATTAAACCATGTTCTTTAAGGTCTATATAGTATATATATATTAAACCATGTTCTTTAAGGTCTATATAGTATATATATTAAACCATGTTCTTTAAGGTCTATATAGTATATATATATTAAACCATGTTCTTTAAGGTCTATATAGTATATATATATTAAACCATGTTCTTTAAGGTCTATATAGTATATATATATTAAACCATGTTCTTTAAGGTCTATATAGTATATATATATATTAAACCATGTTCTTTAAGGTCTATATAGTATATATATATTCAACCATGTTCTGTTAAGGTCTATATAGTATATATATATTAAACCATGTTCTTTAAGGTCTATATAGTATATATATATTAAACCATGTTCTTTAAGGTCTATATAGTATATATATATATTAAACCATGTTCTTTAAGGTCTATATAGTATATATATATATTAAACCATGTTCTTTAAGGTCTATATAGTATATATATATATTAAACCATGTTCTTTAAGGTCTATATAGTATATATATATTAAACCATGTTCTTTAAGGTCTATATAGTATATATATTAAACCATGTTCTTTAAGGTCTATATAGTATATATATATTAAACCATGTTCTTTAAGGTCTATATAGTATATATTAAACCATGTTCTTTAAGGTCTGTATGTTGGAGTTCAGGCTTCATTTGACCTGATAAAGTAGGAAATTAAATGAATTTTGACCATTAGAGACAAAAAAATTAGTTTGTTTTAAAATATATATTTGACGGAGGCCAAGTCTCACAAAAAATGCTTTTCATTTATAAATATTTCATGGCTTTTAGAAAAGGCTTACAGAGTTTGTTTTAAACTATATATTTGTTGTGCAGATCAGATGTTAATGAAGCAATACAGACCACATTGAAGTGTCTGGAGTTTAGTTTGTATGTTCTAGAGTCTAGTAAAGACAGGGGGATGACTGGGACAGGCAATGTAACATCCATTATGTTTTGAGAAAATGTTTTTGTAAAACAAGCAACTTACATCGGATCATCTTGAAACTCACTCTAAAGTTAACTTTCATCAAGGTTTTATATGGTCTATTGGTTTCTCTCTAAAGCTAACTTTCATCAAGGTTTTATATGGTCTATTGGTTTCTCTCAAAGCTAACTTTCATCAAGGTTTTATATGGTCAATTGGTTTCTCTAAAGCTAACTTTCATCAAGGTTTTATATGG
>NW_026283998.1:0-9794 GCF_023373465.1 Oncorhynchus keta
CCATTTTGAAAGAAGGTCGATGACATCCGATCCCTCGTTTGCTAAGTCAAGCGACACCGCTGGTTCTGCTCACACTGCCCTGCTACCCTATGCTCTGACCTCTTTCTCCCCTCTCTCTCCAGATGAAATCTTCGTCTTGTGACGGCCGGCCGCCCAACAACCTGCCCGGCTTGACCCTATCCCTCCTCTCTTCTCCAGACCATTTCCGGAGACCTTCTCCTTACCTCACCTCGCTCATCAACTCATCCCTGACCGCTGGCTACGTCCTCCCGTCTTCAAGAGAGCGAGGTTGCACCCCCTTCTGAAAAAACCTACACTCGATCCCTCCGATGTCAACAACTACAGACCAGTATCCTTCTCTCTTTTCTCTCCAAAACTCTTGAGCGTGCCGTCCTTGGCCAGCTCTCCCGCTATCTCTCTCAGAATGACCTTCTTGATCCAAATCAGTCAGGTTTCAAGACTAGTCATTCAACTGAGACTGCTCTTCTCTGTATCACGGAGGCGCTCCGCACTGCTAAAGCTAACTCTCTCCTCTGCTCTCATCCTTCTAGACCTATCGGCTGCCTTCGATACTGTGAACCATCAGATCCTCCTCTCCACCCTCTCCGGGAGTTGGGCATCTCCCGGCGCGGCCCACGCTTGAGTTGCGTCCTACCTGACAGGTCGCTCCTACCAGGTGGCGTGGCGAGAATCTGTCTCCTCACCACGCGCTCTCACCACTGGTGTCCCCCAGGGCTCTGTTCTAGGCCCTCTCTTATTCTCGCTATACACCAAGTCCACTTGGCTCTGTCATAACCTCCACATGGTCTCTCCTATCATTGCTATGCAGACGACACACAATTAATCTTCTCCTTTCCCCCTTCTGATGACCAGGTGGCGAATCGCATCTCTGCATGTCTGGCAGACATATCAGTGTGGATGACGGATCACCACCTCAAGCTGAACCTCAGCAAGACGGAGCTCCTCTTCCTCCCGAGGAAGGACTGCCCGTTCCATGATCTCGCCATCACGGTTGACAACTCCATTGTGTCCTCCTCCCAGAGCGCTAAGAACCTTGGCGTGATCCTGGACAACACCCTGTCGTTCTCAACCAACATCAAGGCGGTGTCCCGTTCCTGTAGGTTCATGCTCTACAACATCCCGAGAGTACCGACCCTGCCTCACACAGGAAGCGGCGCAGGTCTAATCCAGGCACTTGTCATCTCCCGTCTGGATTACTGCAACTCGCTGTTGGCTGGGCTCCCTGCCTGTGCCATTAAACCCCACAACTCATCCAGAACGCCGCAGCCGTCTGGTGTTCAACCTTCCCAAGTTCTCTCACGTCACCCCCTCCTCCGCTCTCTCCACTGGCTTCCAGTTGAAGCTCGCATCCGCTACAAGACCATGGTGCTTGCCTACGGAGCTGTGAGGGGGAACGGCACCTCAGTACCTCCAGGCTCTGATCAGGCCCTACACCCAAACAAGGGCACTGCGTTCATCCACCTCTGGCCTGCTCGCCTCCCTACCACTGAGGAAGTACAGTTCCCGCCAGCCCAGTCAAAACTGTTCGCTGCTCTGGCCCCCAATGGTGGAACAAACTCCCTCACGACGCCAGGACAGCGGAGTCAATCACCACCTTCCGGAGACACCTGAAACCCCACCTCTTCAAGGAATACCTAGGATAGGGTAAGTAATCCTTCTCACCCCCTAAAAAAGATTTAGATGCACTATTGTAAGTGGCTGTTCCACTGGATGCCTGGCAAGGTGTATGCACCAATTTGTAAGTCGCTCTGGATAAGAGCTCACAAACCAGACTTAAATGTAATGTAAATATAGGGTAATGGTGTAGGGTAGTGTGGTGTAGGGTTCCAATGTGGTGTAAGGTTGTGTAGGAGTAATGTGGTGTAGGGTAATGTGGTGTTGTAATGTGGTGTAAGGAGTTCTATATAGGCAAGCGTGGTGTAGGGTAATGTGGTGTAAGGTTCCATAGGGTAATGTGGTGTAGGGCAATGTGCGTGGAGTTCTATATAGGTAGTGTGGTGCAGGGGTGGGGGTAGTGTAATGTGGTGCAGGGTAATGTGGTGTAGGGCAGTGTGGTGTAAGGTTCCATATAGGGTAGTGTAGGTTCTATATAGGGTAATGTAGGGCAGTAATGTGGGTGTAGGGTAATGTGGTGTAAAGGTTCCATATAGGGTAGTGTGGTGTAGGGGCGGCAGTGTAATGGGTGGCAGGGTAGTGTGGCGTAAGGTTCCATATAGGCAATGTGGTGTAGGGCAGTGTGGTGTGGTTCCATATAGGGTAATGTGGTGGGTGAGGCAATGTGGTGTAGGGTAGTGTGGTGCAGGTTCCAGCGTGGCGTGGTGCAAGGGTAATGTGGTGTGGTGCATTTTCCTCCTCTGTCTCTGCTGTAAAGGCCATTCTAAATTCAAGCATCTGCCTCTAACCTAGGGGCCCTCTCTTATTCTTCGCTATACACCAAGTCATGGTGTAGTAACCTGGGGTCCTCCTATAGGCATGCAGATGACACACAGTAATCTTCTCCTTTCCCCCTTCTGATGATAGGCAGTCGCATCTCTGCATGTAGGGTAATGTCAGTGTGGGTGACGGATGTGGTAGAACCTCAGCAAGGTAGCTCCTGGTGTCCGGTGTAGTGCCCGTTCCATGTGTGGTAGAAGGTACCTACTCCATTGTGTCACTCCTCCCAGAGCGCTAGGTAGTGTGCGTGTAGGACACCCTGTCGTTCTGGTGTAGGGTAGTGCGGTGTGGTGTAGGGCTCTACAACATCCGCAGAGTCTGACCCTGCCTCCACAGGAGCGGCGCAAGGTCTAATCCAGGCACTTGTCATCTCCCGTCTTGATTACTGCAACTCGCTGTTGGCTGGGCTCCTGCCCTGTGCCATTAAACCCCTAGCTCATCCAGAACGCCGCAGCCCGTCTGGTGTTCAACCTTCCCAAGTTCTCTCCGTCACCCCGCTCCTCCGCTCTCTCCACTGGCTTCCAGTTGAAGCTGCACATCCGCTACAAGACCATGGTGCTTGCCCCTCTGGAGCTGTGAGGGAAACGGCACCTCAGTACCTCCAGGCTCTGTAGGAGTAGTGTGGTGTAGGGTAGTGTGGTGTAGGGTAGTGTGGTGTAGGGTAGTGTGGTGTGGTGTGGTGTAGGGTAGTGTAGTGTGGTGTAGGGTAGTGTGGTGTAGGGTAGTGTGGTGTAGGGTAGTGTGGTGTAGGGTAGTGTGGTGTGGTGTAGGGTAGTGTAGTGTGGTGTAGGAGTAGTGTAGTGTGGTGTAGGGTAATGTGGTAGAAGGTACTATATGGGTAGTGTGGTGTAGGGTAGTGTAGTGCGGTGTAGGGTAGTGTGGTGTGGTGTAGGGTAGTGTGGTGTAGGGTAGTGTGGTGTGGTGTGGTGTAGGGTAATGTGGTAGAAGGTACTATATAGGGTAGTGTGGTGTGGTGTAGGGTAGTGTGGTGTAGGGTAATGTGGTGTAGGGTAATGTGGTATAGGGTAGTGTGGTGTAGTGTGGTGTAGGGTAATGTGGTGTAGGGTAGTGTGGTGTAGGGTAATGTGGTGTAAGGTTCTATATAGGGTAGTGTAGTGTGGTGTAGGGTAGTGTGGTGTGGTGTAGGGTAGTGTGGTGTGGTGTAGGGTAGTGTGGTGTGGGTGTAGGGTAGTGTGGTGTAGGGTAGTGTGGTGTGGTGTAGGGTAGTGTGGTGTGGTGTAGGGTAGTGTGGTGTAAGGTTCTATATAGGGTAGTGTGGTGTAGGGTAGTGTGGTGTGGGGTAGTGTGGTGTAGGGTAGTGTGGTGTGGGGTTCTATATAGGGTAGTGTGGTGTAGGGTAATGTGGTGTAGGGTAGTGTGGTGTAGGGCAGTGTAGTGTGGTGTAGGGCAGTGTAGTGTGGTGTAGGGCAGTGTAGTGTGGTGTAGGGCAGTGTGGTGTAGGGCAGTGTAGTGTGGTGTAGGGTAGTGTGGTGTAGGGCAGTGTAGTGTGGTGTAGGGCAGTGTAGTGTGGTGTGGTGTAGGGTAGTGTGGTGTAGGGTAGTGTAGTGTGGTGTAGGGCAGTGTGGTGTAAGGCAGTGTAGTGTGGTGTGGTATGAGTAGTGTGGTGTAAAGGTAGTGTGGTGGTGTAGGAGTAGTGGTGGCAAGTTGTGGTAGAAAAGGTACTATATAAGGTAGTGGTGTGGTGTAGGAAGTAGTGTAGTGTAGGAGTAGTGTGGTGTAGGGTAGTGTGGTGTGGTGTAGGGTAGTGTAGTGTGGTGTAGGGCAGTGTGGTGTAGGGCAGTGTAGTGTAGGGCAGTGTGGTGTAGGGCAGTGTGGTGTAGGGCAGTGTAGTGTAGGGCAGTGTAGTGTAGGGCAGTGTGGTGTAGGGCAGTGTGGTGTAGGGCAGTGTAGTGTGGTGTGGTGTAGGGCAGTGTGGTGTAGGGTAGTGTGGTGTAGGGCAGTGTAGTGTGGTGTAGGGCAGTGTAGTTGGCCATGCTGCTGCTCCAGTTTCAACTGTTCTGCCTTACTATTATTCAACCATGCTGGTCATTTATGAACATTTGAACATCTTGGCCACGTTCTGTTATAATCTCCACCCGGCACAGCCAGAAGAGGACTGGCCACCCCACATATGCTCTCTCTAATTCTCTCTTTCTTTCTCTCTCTCGGAGGACCTGAGCCCTAGGACCGTGCCCCCAGGACTACCTGACATGATGGCTCCTTGCTGTCCCCAGTCCACCTGACTCAGCTTTGTGCCTCAGTTTCAACTGTTCTGCCTTATTATTATTCGACCATGCTGGTCATTTTATGAACATTTGAACATCTTGGTCATGTTCTGTTATAATCTCTACCCGGCACAGCCAGAGAGACTGGCCACCCATAGCCAGAGTTCCTCTCTAGGTTTCTTCCTAGGTTTTGGCCTTTCTAGGGAGTTTTTCCTAGCCACCGTGCTTTTACACCTGCATTGTTTGTTTGGGGTTTTAGGCTGGCTCGCAATGTTAACCTTGAGACAATCGATGCAACGACTGGGCCACATAAATATTACCTTGATCGATCGACTGACAGTGTGGCAGTGGTGCAGGGCAGTGTGGTGTAGGCAACGTGGTGTAGGGCAGTGTGGTGTGGTGCAGGGCAGTGTAGTGTGGTGTAGGGTAATGTGGTGTAGGGTAATGTGGTGTAGGGTAATGTGGTGTAGGAGTAGTGTGGTGTGGTGTAGAGGCAGTGTGGTGTAGGGTAGTGTGGTGTGGTGTAGGGCAGTGTAGTGTGGTGTAGGGTAATGTGGTGTAGGGTAGTGTGGTGTAGGGTAGTGTGGTGTAGGGTAGTGTGGTGTAGGGTAGTGTGGTGTAGGGCAGTGTGGTGTAGTGTGGTGTAGGGTAGTGTGGTGTAGGGTAGTGTGGTGTAGGGTAGTGTCGTGTGGTGTAGGGCAGTGTGGTGTAGGGTAGTGTGGTGTAGGGTAGTGTGGTGTAGGGGTAGTGTGGTGTGGTGTGGTGTAGGGTAGTGTGGTGTAGAGGTAGTGTAGTGTGGTGTAGGGTAATGTAGTGTAGTGTAGGAGTAGTGTGGTGTAGGGTAGTGTGGTGTGGTGTAGGGTAGTGTGGTGTAGGGTAGTGTGGTGTAGGGTAGTGTAGTCTATTCTCATACACCCGGGGTCACTGGCTCTATTGCTAACCCTCACATGGTCTCTCCTATCATTGCTTATGCAGATCTACACACACCACCTTCTCCTTTCCTTCTGATGACCAGGTGGCGAATCGCATTCTGGCAGACATACTTCAGTGTGGATGACGGATCACCACCTCAAGCTGAATCTCGCATTGATTCCTCTTCCTCACGGGGAAGGACTGCCCGTTCCATGATCTCGCCATCACGGTTGACAAACTGTGATTGTGTCCTCCCAGAGCGCTAAGAACCTTGGCGTGATCCTGGACAAAACCCTGTCGTTCTCAACTAACATCAAGGCGGTGGCCCGTTCCTGTAGGTTCATGCTCTACAACATCCGCAGAGTACGACCCTGCCTCACACAGGAAGCGGGCGCAGGTCTAATCCAGGCACTTTGTCATCTCCCGTCTGGATTACTGCAACCTCGCTGTTGGCTCGGCTCCCTGCCTGTGCCATTAAACCCCTACAACTCATCCAGAACGCCGCAGCCCGTCTGGTGTTCAACCTTCCCAAGTTCTCTCACGTCACTCCCGCTCCTCCGCTCTCTCCACTGGCTTCCAGTTGAAGCTCGCATCCGCTACAAGACCATGGTGCTTGCTTACGGAGCTGTGAGGGGGAACGGCACCTCAGTACCTCCAGGCTCTGATCAGGCCCTACACCCAAACAAGGGCACTGCGTTCATCCACCTCTGGCCTGCTCGCCTCCCTACCACTGAGGAAGTACAGTTCCCGCTCAGCCCAGTCAAAACTGTTCGCTGCTCTGGCCCCCCAATGGTGGAACAAACTCCCTCACGACGCCAGGACAGCGGAGTCAATCACCACCTTCCGGAGACACCTGAAACCCCACCTCTTTAAGGAATACCTAGGATAGGATAAGTAATCCTTCTCACCCCCCCCCCCTAAAAGATTTAGATGCACTATTGTAAAGTGGCTGTTCCACTGGATGTCATAAGGTGAATGCACCAATTTGTAAGTCGCTCTGGATGAGAGCGTCTGCTAAATGACTTAAATGTAAGTGTAATGTGTAGGGTAGTGTGGTGTAGGGTAGTGTGGTGTAGGGTAGTGTAGTGTGGTGTAGGGTAATGTGGTAGAAGGTACTATATAGTGTGGTGTAGTGTAGTGTAGTGTGGTTTAGGGTAATGTGGTAGAAGGTACTATATAGGGTAGTGTGGTGTGGTGTAGGGTAGTGTGGTGTGGTGTAGTGTAGTGTGGTGTAGTGTAGTGTGGTGTAGGGTAGTGTGGTGTAAGGTAGTGTGGTGTGGTGTAGGGTAGGGTAGTGTGGTGTAGGGTAGGGTAGTGTGGTGTAGGGTAGTGTGGTGTAGGGTAGTGTAGTGTAGGAGTATTGTGGTGTAGTGTAGGAGTAGTGTGGTGTAGGGTAGTGTGGTGTGTGAGTGTGGGTGTAGGGTAGTGTGGTGTAGGGTAGTGTGGTGTAGTGTAGGGTAATGTGTAGAAGGTACTATATAGGGTAGTGTGGTGTAGTGTAGTGTGGTGTAGGGTAGTGTGGTGTAGGGTAGTGTGTGTGTAGGGTAGGGTAGTGTGGTGTGGTGTAGGGGTGGTGTGGTGTAGGGTAGTGTAGTGTAGGGTAGTGTAGTATGGGGTAAGTGTAGTGTGGGTACTGGTGTAGGTGTAGTGTGGTGTAGGGTAGTGTGGTGTAGGAGGTGTAGGGTAAGTGTAGAAGGTGTAGGGTAGTGTGGTGTAGGGTAGTGTGGTGTAGGAGTAGTGTGGTGTAGGGTAGTGTGAATTGTAGGGTAGTGTGGTGTAGGGTAGTGTGGTGTAGGGTAGTGTAGTGTAGGAGTAGTGTAGTGTAGGGTAGTGTAGTGTGGGGTAGTGTAGTGTAGTGTAGGGTAGTGTAGTGTGGTGTAGGGTAGTGTGGTGTAGGGTAGTGTGGTGTGGTGTAGGGTAGTGTGGTGTAGGGTAGTGTAGTGTAGGGTAGTGTAGTGTGGTGTAGTGTAGTGTAGTGTGGTGTAGTGTACTGTAGTGTGGTGTGGTGTAGGGTAGTGTGGTGTAGGGTAGTGTAGGGTAATGTGGTAGAAGGTACTATATAGGGTAGTGTGGTGTGGTGTAGGAGTAGTGTGGTGTAGGGTAGTGTGGCGTGGTGTAGGGTAGTGTATTGTGGTGTAGGGTAGTGTAGTGTGGTGTAGTGTAGTGTGGTGTAGGGGTAGAGGTAGTGTGGTGTAGGGTAGGGTAGTGTGGTGTGGTGTAGGGTAGTGTGGTGTAGGGTAGTGTAGTGTAGGGTAGTGTAGTGTGGGGTAGTGTAGTGTGGTGTAGTGTAGTGTAGTGTGGTGTGGTGTAGGGTAGTGTGGTGTAGGGTAGTGTAGGGTAATGTGGTAGAAGGTACTATATAGGGTAGTGTGGTGTGGTGTAGGGTAGTGTATTGTGGTGTAGGGTAGTGTAGTGTGGTGTAGGGCAGTGTAGTGTGGTGTAGGGTAGTGTGGTGTAGGGTAGTGTGGTGTGGTGTAGGGTAGTGTAGTGTAGTGTAGGGTAGTGTAGTGTAGTGTAGGGTAGTGTAGTGTGGTGTAGTGTAGTGTGGTGTAGTGTAGTGTGGTGTAGTGTAGTGTGGTGTAGGGTAGTGTAGGGTAATGTGGTAGAAGGTACTATATAGGGTAGTGTGGCGTGGTGTAGGGTAGTGTATTGTGGTGTAGGGTAGTGTATTGTGGTGTAGGGTAGTGTAGTGTGGTGTAGGGCAGTGTAGTGTGGTGTAGGGTAGTGTGGTGTGGTGTAGGGCAGTGTAGTGTGGTGTAGGGTAATGTGGTAGAAGGTACTATATAGGGTAGTGTGGTGTGGTGTAGGGTAGTGTAGTGTGGTGTAGGGTAGTGTGGTGTAGGGTAGTGTGGTGTAGGGTAGTGTGGTGTAGGGTAGTGTGGTGTAGGGTAGGGTAGTGTGGTGTGGTGTAGGGTAGTGTGGTGTAGGGTAGTGTAGTGTAGGGTAGTGTAGTGTAGGGTAGTGTAGTGTGGGGTAGTGTAGTGTGGTGTAGTGTAGTGTAGTGTGGTGTGGTGTAGGGTAGTGTGGTGTAGGGTAGTGTAGGGTAATGTGGTAGAAGGTACTATATAGGGTAGTGTGGTGTGGTGTAGGGTAGTGTGGTGTAGGGTAGTGTGGCGTGGTGTAGGGTAGTGTATTGTGGTGTAGGGTAGTGTAGTGTGGTGTAGGGCAGTGTAGTGTGGTGTAGGGTAGTGTGGTGTAGGGTAGTGTGGTGTGGTGTGGTGTAGGGTAGTGTAGTGTAGGGTAGTGTAGTGTAGGGTAGTGTAGTGTAGTGTGGTGTAGTGTAGTGTGGTGTAGGGTAGTGTAGGGTAATGTGGTAGAAGGTACTATATAGGGTAGTGTGGCGTGGTGTAGGGTAGTGTATTGTGGTGTAGGGTAGTGTATTGTGGTGTAGGGTAGTGTAGTGTGGTGTAGGGCAGTGTAGTGTGGTGTAGGGTAGTGTGGTGTGGTGTAGGGCAGTGTAGTGTGGTGTAGGGTAATGTGGTAGAAGGTACTATATAGGGTAGTGTGGTGTGGTGTAGGGTAGTGTAGTGTGGTGTAGGGTAGTGTAGTGTGGTGTAGGGTAGTGTGGTGTAGGGTAGTGTGGTGTGGTGTAGGGTAGTGTGGTATAGGGTAGTGTAGTGTGGTGTAGGGTAGTGTGGTATAGGGTAGTGTGGTGTAGGGTAGTGTGGTGTGGTGTAGGGTAGTGTAGTGTGGTGTAGGGTAGTGTGGTGTAGGGTAGTGTGGTGTAGGGTAGTGTGGTGTAGGGTAGTGTGGTGTAGGGTAGTGTGGTGTGGTGTAGGGTAGTGTGGTGTGGTGTAGGGTAGTGTAGTGTGGTGTAGTGTAGTGTGGTGTAGGGTAGTGTAGTGTGGTGTAGGGTAATGTGGTAGAAGGTACTATATAGGGTAGTGTGGTGTAGGGTAGTGTAGGGTAGTGCGGTGTAGGGTAGTGTGGTGTGGTGTAGGGTAGTGCGGTGTAGGGTAGTGTGGTGTGGTGTGGTGTAGGGTAATGTGGTAGAAGGTACTATATAGGGTAGTGTGGTGTGGTGTAGGGTAGTGCGGTGTAGGAGTAGTGTGGTGTGGTGTGGTGTAGGGTATATGTGGTAGAAGGTACTATATAGGGTAGTGTGGTGTGGTGTAGGAGTAGTGTAGTGTAGTGCGGTGTAGGGTAGTGTGGTGTGGTGTAGGGTAGTGTGGTGCGGTGTAGGGTAGTGTGGTGTGGTGTTGG
>NW_026283999.1:0-1303 GCF_023373465.1 Oncorhynchus keta
ATTGAAATACAGAAATAAACACTTTTCCAAAAACAAGCTCTAAATCATGTTTGATGCACTCTGGATGTATTTTTCTTTTTGCTGTACTGTTTTACTCAGGATGATATGAACACTGTGGACAGTTTTTAGCAAGGTTGCACCATTGAAATACAGAAATAAACACTTTTCAAAAACAAGCTCTAAAATCATGTTTGATGCACTCTGGATGTATTTTTCTTTTTGCTGTACAGTTTTTAGCAAGGTTGCCCCATTGAAATACAGAAATAAACACTTTTCCAAAAACAAGCTCTAAATCATGTTTGATGCACTCTGGATGTATTTTTCTTTTTGCTGTACTGTTTTACTCAGGATGATATGAACAATGTGGACAGTTTGTAGAGGTTGCCCCATTGAAATACAGAAATAAACACTTTTCCAAAAACAAGCTCTAAATCATGTTTGATGCACTCTGGATGTATGTTGTTCTTTTGCTGTACAGTTTTTAGCAAGGTTGCCCCATTGAAATACAGAAATAAACACTTTTCCAAAAACAAGCTCTAAATCATGTTTGATGCACTCTGGATGTATTTTTCTTTTGCTGTACTGTTTTACTCAGGATATATGAACAATGTGGACAGTTTTTAGCAAGGTTGCACCATTGAAATACAGAAATAAACACTTTTCCAAAACAAGCTCTAAATCATGTTTGATGCACTCTGGATGTATTTTATTTTTGCTGTTGTTTTACTCAGGATGATATAAACACTGTGGACAGTTTTTAGCAAGGTTGCCCCATTGAAATACAGAAATAAACACTTTTCCAAAAACAAGCTCTAAATCATGTTGATGCACTCTGGATGTATTTTTTCTTTTTGCTGTACTGTTTTACTCAGGATGATATGAACACTGTGGACAGTTTTTAGCAAGGTTGCCCCATTGAAATACAGAAATAAACACTTTTCCAAAAACAAGCTCTAAATCATGTTTGATGCACTCTGGATGTATTTTTCTTTTGCTGTACTGTTTTACTCAGGATGATATGCTCACTGTGGACAGTTTTTAGCAAGGTTGCCCCATTGAAATACAGAAATAAACACTTTTCCAAAAACAAGCTCTAAATCATGTTTGATGCACTCTGGATGTATTTTCTCTTTGCTGTACTGTTTTACTCCAGGATGATATGAACACTGTGGACAGTTTTTAGCAAGGTTGCCCCATTGAAATACAGAAATAAATACTTTTCCAAAACACAAGCTCTAAATCATGTTTGATGCACTCTGATGTATTTTTCTTTTGCTGTAACTGCTTTACTCAGGATGATATG
>NW_026284000.1:0-1524 GCF_023373465.1 Oncorhynchus keta
GGTCTGTCAGAATACAATAGAGACAGTAGATCTAGCTTGTCTGTCATATTATATTAGAGACAGTACATTACATTTACATTACATTTAAGTCATTTAGCAGACGCTCTTATCCAGAGCGACTTACAAATTGGTGCATACACCTTATGACAACCAGTGGAACAGCCACTTGCATCTAAATCTTGTTGGGGGAGAAGGATTACCTACCCTTACTTACCCTATCCTAGGTATTCCTTGAAGAGGTGGGGTTTCAGGTGTCTCCGGAAGGTGGTGATTGACTCCGCTGTCCTGGCGTCGTGAGGGAGTTTGTTCCACCATTGGGGGCCAGAGCAGCGAACAGTTTTGACTGGGCTGAGCGGGAACTGTACTTCCTCAGTGGTAGGGAGGCGAGCAGGCCAGAGGTGGATGAACGCAGTGCCCTTGTTTGGGTGTAGGGCCTGATCAGAGCCTGGAGGTACTGAGGTGCCGTTCCCTCACAGCTCCGTAGGCGAGCACCATGGTCTTGGTAGCTGATGCGAGCTTCAACTGGAAGCCAGTGGAGAGAGCGGAGGAGCGGTGACGTGAGAGAACTTGGGAAGGTTGAACACCAGACGTGGCTGCGGCGTTCTGGGATGGAGTCAGGTTTAATGGCACAGAGCAGGGAGCCCAGCCAACAGCGAAGTTGCAGTAATCAAGACGGAGATGACAAGTGCCTGGATTAGGACCTGCGCCGCTTCCCTGTGTGAGGCAGGGTCGTATCTGCGGATGTTGTAGAGCATGAACCTACAGGAACGGGACACCGCCTTGATGTTAGCTGAGAACGACAGGGTGTTGTCCAGGATCACGCCAAGGTTCTTAGCGCTCTGGGAGGAGGACACAATGGAGTTGTCAACCGTGATGGCGAGATCATGGAACGGGCAGTCCTTCCCCGGGAGGAAGAGGAGCTCCGTCTTGCTGAGGTTCAGCTTGAGGTGGTGATCCGTCATCCACACTGATATGTCTGCCAGACATGCAGAGATGCGATTCTCGCCACCTGGTCATCAGAAGGGGGAAAGGAGAAGATTAATTGTGTGTCGTCTGCATAGCAATGATAGGAGAGACCATGAGGTTATGACAGAGCCAAGTGACTTGGTGTATAGCGAGAATAAGAGAGGGCCTAGAACAGAGCCCTGGGGGACACCAGTGGTGAGAGCGCGTGGTGAGGAGACAGATTCTCGCCACGCCACCTGGTAGGAGCGACCTGTCAGGTAGGACGCAATCCAAGCGTGGGCCGCGCCGGAGATGCCCAACTCGGAGAGGGTGGAGAGGAGGATCTGATGGTTCACAGTATCGAAGGCAGCCGATAGGTCTAGAAGGATGAGAGCAGAGGAGAGAGAGTTAGCTTTAGCAGTGCGGAGCGCCTCCGTGATACAGAGAAGAGCAGTCTCAGTTGAATGACTAGTCAGTAGATCTAGCTGGTCTGTCATAATATAATAGAGACAGTCGATCTAGCTGGTCTGTCATAATACAATAGAGACAGTAGATCTAGCTGGGCTGTCATAATATAAT
>NW_026284001.1:0-15000 GCF_023373465.1 Oncorhynchus keta
ATGTTATGTTATGTTATATTTATGTTATGTTATGTTATGTTATGCTATGTTATGATATATTTATGTTATGCTATGTTATATTTATATTATGCTATGTTATGATATGTTATGTTATGTTATGCTATGTTATGTTATATTATGCTATGTTATGTTATGTTATGTTATGTTATGCTATGCTATGCTATGATATGATATGTTATGTTATGTTATATTTATGTTATGTTATGTTATGTTATGTTATGTTATGTTATGTTATGTTATGTTATGTTATGTTATGTTATGTTATGTTATGTTATGTTATGCTATGCTATGCTATGCTATGCTATGTTATGTTATGTTATGTTTATGTTATGCTATGTTATATTTATATTATGCTATGCTATGTTATGTTTATGTTATGTTATGTTATGCGTTATGCTATGTTATGTTATGTTATGTTATGATATGTTATGTTATGCTATGTTATGCTATGTTATGTTATGCTATGTTATGTTATGATATGCTATGCTATGTTATGCTATGTTATGCTATGTTATGCTATGCTATGCTATGTTATGTTATGCTATGTTATGTTATGCTATGTTATGCTATGCTATGCTATGCTATGTTATGCTATGTTATGTTATGCTATGTTATGATATGTTATGCTATGCTATGCTATGTTATGTTATGCTATGCTATGTTATGCTATGCTATGCTATGCTATGCTATGCTATGTTATGCTATGCTATGTTATGCTATGTTATGTTATGTTATGTTATGTTATGTTATGTTATGCTATGTTATGTTATGCTATGTTAGGTTGCATTACGTTACGTCATATTATCTTATATTAGGCTATATTACGTTATGTAATGCTATGCTATGTAATGCTATGCTATGTAATGTTACGTCACAAAATGTCATGTTCCTAATGGTGGTCTCCGGTTTGTATGTGTTTGCAGTGGGGCCTCTGATAGGACGTTACTGTGGAACTAAGATCCCTCCTGAAATCACGTCATCGACAGGTATCCTGTCTCTGTCCTTCCACACGGACATGGCCGTGGCCAAAGATGGCTTCTCTGCTCGCTACAACATAACACACAAAAAAGTCAGCGACAGTAAGTACTGCTGATTGATTGGTCCACCTCTCATTGGTTGATTGGGCCACCTCTCATTGGTTGATTGGTCCACCTCTCATTGGTTGATTTGTCCACCTGTCATTGATTGATTGCTTGATTGATTGGTCCACCTCTCATTGGTTGATTTGTCCACCTCTCATTGGTTGATTTGTCCACCTCTCATTGATTGATTGCTTGATTGATTGGTCCACCTCTCATTGATTGATTGCTTGATTGATTGGTCCACCTCTCATTGATTGATTGGTCCACCTCTCATTGATTGATTGGTCCACCTCTCATTGATTGATTGGGCCACCTGTCATTGATTGATTGGTTTATTGATTGGTTAATTGATTGCTTGATTGATTGGGCCACCTGTCATTGATTGATTAATTGATTAATTGATTAATTGATTAATTGATTGATTGGTCCACCTCTAATTGATTGATTTATTAATAGATTAATCGATTGATTGATTAATTGATTAATTGATTGGTCCACCTCTCATTGTTTGATTAATTGATTAATTGATTGATTGATTGGTCCACCTCTAATTGATTGATTTATTAATAGATTAATCGATTAATTGATTAATTGATTAATTGATTGGTCCACCTGTCATTGATTGATTCATTGATTGATTGATTGATTGATCCACCTCTCATTGATTGATTAATTGATTAATTGATTGATTGGTCCACCTCTCATTGATTGATTGATTGGTTGATTGGTTGATTTATTGATTGATTGATTGATTGATTGATTAATTGGTCCACCTCTCATTGATTGATTGATTGATTGGTTGGTTGATTGATTGGTTGATTGGTTGATTGATTGATTGATTGGTCCACCTCTCATTGATTGATTGATTGATTGGTTGGTTGGTTGATTGGTTGGTTGGTTGATTGATTGATTGATTAATTGATTGATTGATTGGTCCACCTCTCATTGATTGTTTGGTTGATTGATTGGTTGGTTGATTGGTTGATTGATTGATTGATTTATTGATTGGTTAATTGATTGATTGATTGGTTGATTGATCCCTGTCTCTCCTCCCCCAGCCTTCCATTGCAGTAATGCGTTGGGTCTGGAGTCAGGGAAGATCTCTGACGACCAGATCACTGCCTCCTCTTCCTTCTATGACAATACCTGGTTGCCACGGCAGGCCCGCCTTAACAACGGCAACAACGCGTGGACGCCCAACGAGGACAGCAGCAAGGAGTACATCCAGGTGAGACATCAACTGTGTTAAAAGTGCCTCGTGTCTCGTCTATCACAGGTCGTGTGGACAGAAATGGAATCTCATTCTCGTTCAGTGGGTGTAGATTCAGTCCAATGGAGATCAACGACCTGTGATAGACTTTTAAAGGTAGTTAACCCAATGTTTGCAGAGATCAAGAGATCAAAGTTGGAATCACCTTCAGAAGTAACAGGTTTATCTGTTTGAATCTCTCAGTCTTTTCGGCTGAGTACTTGAGAAACAGACAGTGTCTCCATGAGTCAGAATATACATAGATAGACGCAACATTAATAGTGGCTTCATAGCTACAATGTGGTAAAATGTGGTACTACGAGGTACTACGTGGTACAATGTGGTACTATGTGGTATGATGTGGCATGATGTGGTACTATGTGGTACTATTTGGTGTGATGTGGTACGAAGTGGTACTACGAGGTACTATGTAGTACAATGTGGTACTATGTGTTACTACGTGTTATTATGTGGTACTATGTGGTATGATGTGGTACTATGTGGTACTATGTGGTACTATGTGGTATGATCTGGTACTATGTGGTACAATGTGGTACTACGAGGTACTACGTGGTACAATGTGGTACTACGTGGTACTACATGGTACAATGTGGTACTATGTGGTACAATGTGGTACTATGTGGTACTACGTGGTATTATGTGGTACTATGTGGTATGATGTGGTACTATGTGGTATGATGTGGTACTATGTGGTATGATGTGGTACTATGTGGTACAATGTGGTACTACGAGGTACTATGTGGTACAATGTGGTACAACGAGGTACTACGTGGTAAAATGTGGTACTATGTGGTACAATGTGGTACTATGTGGTACTATGTGGTACTATGTGGTACTATGTGGTATGATGTGGTACTATGTGGTATGATGTGGTACTATGTGGTACTATGTGGTATGATGTGGTACTATGTGGTACAATGTGGTACTATGTGGTACTATATGGAACTATGTGGTGCGATGTGGTATTGTGCGGTACTATGTGGTACTATGTGGTACTATGTGGTATTGTGTGGTACTATGTGGTATGATGTGGTACTATGTGGTACTACGAGGTACTATGTGGTACAATGTGGTACTATATGGAACTATGTGGTGCGATGTGGTACTATGTGGTATGATGTGGTACTATGTGGTACTATATGGAACTATGTGGTGCGATGTGGTTTGATGTGGTTTGATGTGGTACTATGTGGTACTATGTGGTACTATGTGGTACTATGTGGTATGATGTGGTACAATGTGGTACTATGTGGTATGATGTGGTACTATGTGGTACTATGTGGTACTATGTGGTGCGATGTGGTTTGATGTGGTTTGATGTGGTACTATGTGGTACTATGTGGTACTATGTGGTATGATGTGGTACTATGTGGTACTATGTGGTACTATGTGGTACTATGTGGTACTATGTGGTACTATGTGGTATTATGTGGTACTATGTGGTACTATGTGGTATGATGTGGTTTGATGTGGTACTATGTGGTGCGATGTGGTACTATGTGGTATGATGTGGTACTATGTGGTATGATGTGGTTTGATGTGGTACTACGTGGTATGATGTGGTACTATGTGGTATGATGTGGTACTACGAGGTACTATGTGGTACTATGTGGTATGATGTGGTATGATGTGGTACTATGTGGTATGATGTGGTATGATGTGGTATGATGTGGTACTACGTGGTACTACGTGGTATGATGTGGTACTATGTGGTATGATGTGGTACTATGTGGTACTGTGTGGTGCTATGTGGTATGATGTGGTATGATGTGGTATGATGTGGTTTGATGTGGTACTATGTGGTATGGTGTGGTACTATGTGGTATGGTGTGGTACTACGTGGTATGATGTGGTACTATGTGGTACTATGTGGTATGATGTGGTACTATGTGGTATGGTGTGGTACTATGGTATGGTGTGGTACTATGTGGTACTATGTGGTACTGTGTGGTACTATGTGGTACTGTGTGGTACTGTGTGGTACTATGTGGTACTATGTGGTACTATGTGGTACGATGTGGTATGATGTGGTACTATGTGGTACTATGCGGTTTGATGTGGTATTATGTGGTACTATGTGGTACTATGCGGTTTGATGTGGTACTATGTGGTATGATGTGGTACTATGTGGTATGATGTGGTACTATGTGGTATGATGTGGTACTATGTGGTATGATGTGGTACTATGTGGTATGATGTGGTACTATGTGGTATGATGTGGTACTGTGTGGTACTATATGGTACTGTGTGGTACTATGTGGTACTATGTGGTACTATGTGGTATGATGTGGTATGATGTGGTACTATGTGGTATGATGTGGTACTATGTGGTATGGTGTGGTACTATGTGGTATGGTGTGGTACTATGTGGTATGGTGTGGTACTATGTGGTACTATGTGGTATGATGTGGTACTACGTGGTATGATGTGGTATGGTGTGGTACTATGTGGTACTATGTGGTACTATGTGGTATGGTGTGGTACTATGTGGTACTATGTGGTATGGTGTGGTACTACGTGGTATGATGTGGTATGATGTGGTACTATGTGGTATGATGTGGTATGATGTGGTATGATGTGGTACTATGTGGTATGGTGTGGTACTACGTGGTATGATGTGGTATGATGTGGTACCATGTGGTATGATGTGGTACTATGTGGTACTACGAGGTACTTTGTGGTACTATGTGGTATGATGTGGTACTATGTGGTATGATGTGGTACTATGTGGTATGATGTGGTACTATGTGGTACTACGAGGTACTATGTGGTACTATGTGGTATGATGTGGTACTATGTGGTACTACGTGGTATGATGTGGTATGATGTGGTACCATGTGGTATGATGTGGTACTATGTGGTATGATGTGGTATGATGTGGTACCATGTGGTATGATGTGGTACTATGTGGTATGATGTGGTTTGATGTGGTACCATGGTATGATATGGTACTATGTGGTATGATGTGGTACTATGTGGTATGATGTGGTACTATGTGGTATGATGTGGTACCATGTGGTATGATGTGGTACTATGTGGTATGATGTGGTACTATGTGGTATGATGTGGTACTATGTGGTTTGATGTGGTACTATGTGGTATGATGTGGTATGATGTGGTACTATGTGGTATGATGTGGTACTATGTGGTACCATGTGGTATGATGTGGTACTATGTGGTACTATGTGGTGCGATGTGGTACTATGTGGTATGATGTGGTACTATGTGGTATGATGTGGTACTATGTGGTTTGATGTGGTACTACGTGGTATGATGTGGTACTATGTGGTATGATGTGGTACTATGTGGTTTGATGTGGTACTATGTGGTATGATGTGGTACTATGTGGTATGATGTGGTACTATGTGGTATGATGTGGTACTATGTGGTATGATGTGGTACTATGTGGTATGATATGGTAATATTTGGTACCGTCTATAGACCATCTATAGACCCTCTATAGACCATCTATAGACCATCTGTAGACCATCTATAGACCATCTGTAGACCATCGATAGACCATCTGTAGACCATCTATAGACCCTCTATAACCATCTATAACCATCTATAGACCATCTATAGACCATCTGTAGACCATCTATAGACCCTCTATAACCATCTATAACCATCTATAGACCATCTATAGACCATCTGTAGACCATCTATAGACCATCTATAGACCATCTATAGACCATCTGTAGACCATCTATAGACCATCTATAGACCATCTATAGACCATCTATAGACCATCTGTAGACCATCTATAGACCATCTATAGACCATCTGTAGACCATCTATAGACCATCTATAGACCATCTATAGACCATCTGTAGACCATCTATAGACCATCTGTAGACCATCTATAGACCATCTCCCATTCAAGTTGCTGTCTGGCTGAGTTTCAACAAAGCGTATCACAACCATGAGAGGACTCTGAGGACAGCGCACACACACACACACACACACACACACACACACACACACACACACACACACACACACACACACACACACACACACACACACACACACACACACACACACACACACACACACACACACACACACACACACACACACAACATTTACATTTAAGTCATTTAGCAGACGCTCTTATCCAGAGCACACGTATACCCACACACACCATACACCACACACACACACACGTATACCCACACCCACACACACACACACACACACACACACACACACACACACACACACACACACACACACACACACACACACACACACACACACACACACACACACACACACACACACACACACACACACAGTGACAGTGACAGACATGTCTCTAAATCGTGGTGGCCTTCTCAGTTGCCAAGCCGGAAGACAGGAAGGGCCTAGTTTAAGGCCAGCACGTACAGGAGGAGCTAGGAAGCTTGAGGCACGCTGCCAGGGTTCCTAGAGGGCAGATGGTGACAGGAAGGGCCTAGTTTAAGGCCAGCACGTACAGGAGGAGCTAGGAAGCTTGAGGCACGCTGCTAGGGTTCCTAGATGGCAGATGGTGACAGGAGGAGCTAGGAAGCTTGAGGCATGCTGCCAGGGTTCCTAGAGGGCAGATGGTGACAGGAGGAGCTAGGAAGCTTGAGGCACGCTGCCAGGGTTCCTAGAGGGCAGATGGTGACAGGAGGAGCTAGGAAGCTTGAGGCACGCTGCCAGGGTTCCTATAGGGCAGATGGTGACAGGAGGAGCTAGGAAGCTTGAGGCATGCTGCCAGGGTTCCTATAGGGCAGATGGTGACAGGAGGAGCTAGGAAGCTTGAGGCACGCTGCGTGGGTATACGTGTGTGTGTGTGTGGTGTATGTGTGTGTGTGTGGTTCCTATAGCAGAGAGGGCAGGTGGTGACAGGAGGTACATTGGGTGCCATTTCAGAAGCACCAATTGTCGTTACGTTTATCGGTGTGTTACTCCCAGCTGAGCCTCCTATTGGGCCTTTCCTCTCTCTCCCCAGATAGTGGGCCAGTGGCTGTGTGGCATCCTCTCTCTCTCTCTCTCTCTCTCTCTCTCTCTCTCTCTCTCTCTGTCTCTCTCTCTCTCTCTCTCTCTCTCTCTCTCTCTCTCTCTCTCTCTCTCTCTCTCTCTCTCTCTCTCTCTCTCTCTCTCCCCAGATAGTGGGCCAGTGGCTGTGTGGCATCCCTCCTCTTTCTCTCTCTCTCTCTCTCTCTCTCTCTCTCTCTCTCTCTCTCTCTCTCTCTCTCTCTCTCTCTCTCTCTCTCCAGATAGTGGGCCAATGGCTGTGTGGCATCCTCCTCCTCTCTCTCTCTTTCTCCATCCTGCGTTCTATCCCCTTTCCTTCTTCTCTTGGTACCCCTTTCTCAAACAACAAAATCCAAAGGCTGGGCCTAATATAGTGTATAACAGGATGTACAAGTTGTTTTATCTGTTGATGTAAAGAACATTTGTTGGTCCGTGGTGTGTAATGAGGAGCAACCAGACACTGTACTTGACACATTTACGAAAGTCAATTACTTATCCCAGTTACTAATAAGCACCCATTAACAAAATGACTGTAGAAACTGTTACATCCCCGTGGATTTATGAGAAATTGAAAAATTGTACCGTTGAGAGGGATGAGGCAAAAGAAATGGCAAATAAAAGTGTGGCTGCAGAACCGATTAGCAAAACGTAGTGCAAATGGAGAATTCATGTGTCTAAACTGAATAAAAAGAAGAAGAAACTACACTATGAAACAAAGATGAATGACATAAAGAATGATAGTAAAAAGCTTTGGAGCATTTTGGGCAAAAAGGCAAACTCAGCTCCATCATTCATTTTAATCAGATGGCTCATTCATCACAAAACCCACTGATATTGCCAAATACTTTAATGATTTTTTTCATTGGCAAGATTAGCAAATTTAGGCATAACATACCAGCACCAAATGTACACACTACACATCCAAACATATCTGACTAAATTATGAAAGACAAGCATAGTGATTTTGAATTCCGTAAAGTCAGTGTGGAAGAAGTGAAACAATCATTGTTGTCTATCAACAATGACAAGCCACCCGGGTCTGATAAACTTGGATGTAAAATCACTGAGGATAACAGCAGATGATATTGTCACTCCTATTTGCCACATCTTCAAGTTAAGCCTACCAGAAAGTGTGTGCCCTCAGGCCTGGAAGGAAGCTAAAGTCATTCAGCTAACCAATAATCGTAAAGCACCTTTTACTGGCTCAAATATCTGACCAATCAGCCTGTTACCAACCCTTAGTAAACTTACCAGATACAATGTTATTTTACAGTACACAAATTGACAGACTTTCAGCTTATAGAGAAGGACACTCAACAAGCACAACACTTACACAAATGACTGATGATTGGCTGAGAGAAATTGATGATAAAAATATTGTGGGGGCTGTTTTGTTAGACTTCAGTGCGGCTTTTGACGTTATCGATTTTTATTTATTTTTATTTCACCTTTATTTAACCAGGTAGGCTAGTTGAGAACAAGTTCTCATTTGCAACTGCGACCTGGCCAAGATAAAGCATAGCAGTGTGAACAGACAACACAGAGTTACACATGGAGTAAACAATTAGCAAGTCAATAACACAGTAGAAAAAAAATGGGCAGTCTATATACAATGTGTGCAAAAGGCATGAGGAGGTAGGCGAATAATACAATTTTGCAGATTAACACTGGAGTGATAAATGATCAGATGGGCATGTACAGGTAGAGATATTGGTGCAAAAGAGCAGAAAAGTAAATAAATAAAAACAGTATAAAAACAGTATGGGAATGAGGTAGGTGAAAAGGGTGAGCTATTTACCAATAGACTATGTACAGCTGCAGCTAACAGTCTGCTGCTGGAATAACATATGTGTTATGGCTTTACACCACTTGCTATAATGTGGATAAAGAGTTACCTGTCTAACATAACATGGAGTGTGTTATGGCTTCACAACCCCTGCTATAATGTGGATAAAGAGTTACCTGTCTAACAGAACACAGAGGGTGTTCTTTAATGGAAGCCTCTCCAACAGAATTCAGGTAGAATCAGGAGTTCCCCAGGGAAGCTGTCTAAGCCCATACATGTTTTAATTTTTTACTAATGGCATGCTTCTGGCTTTGAGTAAAGCCAGTGTGTCTACGTATGCAGATGACTAAACACGATATACGTCAGCTACTAAAGCGACTGAAATGACTGCAACACTTAAAGAGCTGCAGTTAGTTTCAGAATGGGTGGCAAGGAGTAAAATAGACCTTAATATTTTTAAATCTAAAACATTGTATTTGGGACAAATCATTCACTAAACCCTAAAATCTTGTAATGAATAATGTGTAAATTGAGCACGTTGAGCTGACTAAACTGCTTGGAGTAACCCTGGAGTAACCCTGGAGTAACCCTGGAGTAACCCTGGATTGTAAACTGTCATCTTCAAAACATATTGATGCAGTAGTAGCTAAGATGGGGAGATGTCTGTCCATAATAAAGCGCTGCTCTGTCTTCTTAACAACACTATCAACAAGGCAGGTCCTACAGGCCCTAGTTTCTACCTTCTTAACAGCACTATCAACAAGGCAGGTCCTACAGGCCCTAGTTTCTACCTTCTTAACATCACTATCAACAAGGCAGGTCCTACAGGCCCTAGTTTCTGCCTTCTTAACATCACTATCAACAAGGCAGGTCCTACAGGCCCTAGTTTCTACCTTCTTAACAACACTATCAACAAGGCAGGTCCTACAGGTCCTAGTTTCTACCTTCTTAACAGCACTATCAACAAGGCAGGTCCTACAGACCCTAGTTTCTACCTTCTTAACAACACTATCAACAAGGCAGGTCCTACAGGCCCTAGTTTCTACCTTCTTAACGACACTATCAACAAGGCAGGTCCTACAGGCCCTAGTTTATGCCTTCTTAACAACACTATCAACAAGGCAGGTCCTACAGGCCCTAGTGTCTACCTTCTTAACAACACTATCAACAAGGCAGGTCCTACAGGCCCTAGTTTCTGCCTTCTTAACATCACTATCAACAAGGCAGGTCCTACAGGCCCTAGTTTATGCCTTCTTAACAACACTATCAACAAGGCAGGTCCTACAGGCCCTAGTGTCTACCTTCTTAACAACACTATCAACAAGGCAGGTCCTACAGGCCCTAGTTTCTACCTTCTTAACAACACTATCAACAAGGCAGGTCCTACAGGCCCTAGTTTCTGCCTTCTTAACATCACTATCAACAAGGCAGGTCCTACAGGCCCTAGTTTCTACCTTCTTAACAACACTATCAACAAGGCAGGTCCTACAGGCCCTAGTTTCTACCTTCTTAACAACACTATCAACAAGGCAGGTCCTACAGGCCCTAGTTTCTACCTTCTTAACAACACTATCAACAAGGCAGGTCCTACAGGCCCTAGTTTCTACCTTCTTAACAACACTATCAACAAGGCAGGTCCTACAGGCCCTAGTGTCTACCTTCTTAACAGCACTATCAACAAGGCAGGTCCTACAGGCCCTAGTTTCTACCTTCTTAACAACACTATCAACAAGGCAGGTCCTACAGGCCCTAGTTTCTACCTTCTTAACACTATCAACAAGGCAGGTCCTACAGGCCCTAGTGTCTACCTTCTTAACAGCACTATCAACAAGGCAGGTCCTACAGGCCCGAGTGTCTACCTTCTTAACACTATGAACAAGGCAGGTCCTTCAGGCCCTAGTTTCTACCTTCTTAACACTATGAACAAGGTTTTGCCGCACCTGTTCAGGTGTCTGGTCAGGTGTTTGGTCAGGTGGTCAGGTGACACTAAGAGGGACTGAGGAAGATTACAATTGTCTCAGAACAGGGCAGCACGGCAGGCCCTCAGAACAGGGCAGCACGGCTGGCCCTCAGAACAGAGCAGCACGGCTGGCCCTTAGAACAGAGCAGCACGGCTGGCCCTTAGAACAGAGCAGCACGGCTGGCCCTTGAATGTACACAGAGAGATAACATTAATAATATGCATGTCGATCTCTCCTGGCTCAAAGTGGAGGACAGATTGACTTCATCACTACTTGTTTTTGTAAGTGTAGACATGCTGAATGCACCGAGCTTGTCTGTCTAAACTACTGGCACACAGCTCAGACACCCATTCATATCCCATTTTGACCTTCACAGTCCCTAAGTCCAGAACAGACTATAGAAGGCACACAGTGCTACATAGAGCCATGACTAGCCCGCAGACTGACACTAATCTCTCTCTCAGTGACAAGTGCAGAGTTACATTCTAGACCGTCTTTGGCAGTCTTTCTCTCTCTTTCTCTCAGTATAGTGGCCATTGTGACAGTCTTTGGCAGTCTTCTCTCTTCTTTCTCTCAGTATAGTGGCCATTGTGACAGTCTGCGGCAGTCTGTTATGTGGACCTTTCTCTCTCCGTATAGTTTGTGCCACTCTGTAGTGCCGTGTAGCAGTGTTCTGCAGTCCCTGCGTTCCTGCAGAGGTCCCAGCTGTGTTCCTGTGTTAACACCTAGCAGAGGGGCCCTGCGTGCTCCCCAGGCCCCCTAGCTGCCTGCAACTAGCTGTCTGTCTGCCTGTCTGCCGTCTTCCTCCCTGTCTGTCTGCCTGCAACTAGCTGTCTGTCTGCCTGCAACTAGCTGTCTGTCTACCTGCAACTAGCTGCCTGTCTACCTGCAACTAGCTGCCTGTCTACCTGCAACTAGCTGTCTGTCTGCCTGCAACTAGCTGTCTGCCTGCAACTAGCTGTCTGCCTGCCTGGGACTAGCTGTCTGCCTGCAACTAGCTGTCTGTCTACCTGCAACTAGCTGTCTGCCTGAAACTAGCTGTCTGCCTGCCTGCAACTAGCTGCCTGTCTACCTGCAACTAGCTGCCTGTCTACCTGCAACTAGCTGTCTGTCTGCCTGCAACTAGCTGCCTGTCTACCTGCAACTAGCTGCCTGTCTACCTGCAACTAGCTGTCTGTCTGCCTGCAACTAGCTGCCTGTCTACCTGCAACTAGCTGTCTGTCTACCTGCAACTAGCTGCCTGTCTACCTGCAACTAGCTGTCTGTCTACCTGCAACTAGCTGCCTGTCTACCTGCAACTAGCTGTCTGTCTACCTGCAACTAGCTGTCTGTCTACCTGCAACTAGCTGCCTGTCTACCTGCAACTAGCTGTCTGTCTACCTGCAACTAGCTGTCTGTCTGCCTGCAACTAGCTGTCTGTCTGCCTGCAACTAGCTGTCTGTCTACCTGCGACTAGCTGCCTGTCTGCCTGCAACTAGCTGTCTGTCTACCTGCGACTAGCTGTCTGCCTGCAACTAGCTGTCTGTCTACCTGCGACTAGCTGTCTGTCTGCCTGCGACTAGCTGTCTGCCTGCGACTAGCTGCCTGTCTGCCTGCGACTAGCTGTCTGTCTGCCTGCGACTAGCTGTCTGTCTGCCTGCAACTAGCTGTCTGTCTGCCTGCGACTAGCTGTCTGCCTGCGACTAGCTGCCTGTCTGCCTGCGACTAGCTGCCTGTCTACTTTTGCAACTAGCTGCCTGTCTACCTGCAACTAGCTGCCTGTCTACCTGCAACTAGCTGTCTGTCTGCAACTAGCTGTCTGTCTGTCTGCAACTAGCTGTCTGTCTGCCTGCAACTAGCTGTCTGCCTGCGACTAGCTGTCTGTCTGCCTGCAACTAGCTGTCTGTCTACCTGCAACTAGCTGTCTGTCTGTCTGCAACTAGCTGTCTGCCTGCGACAGCTGCCTGTCTACCTGCGACTAGCTGTCTGTCTACCTGCGACTAGCTGCCTGTCTACCTGCGACTAGCTGTCTGTCTACCTGCGACTAGCTGTCTGTCTACCTGCGACTAGCTGTCTGTCTACCTGCGACTAGCTGTCTGTCTACCTGCGACTAGCTGTCTGTCTACCTGCGACTAGCTGCCTGTCTACCTGCGACTAGCTGTCTGTCTACCTGCGACTAGCTGCCTGTCTACCTGCGACTAGCTGTCTGTCTACCTGCGACTAGCTGTCTGTCTACCTGCGACTAGCTGCCTGTCTACCTGCGACTAGCTGTCTGTCTACCTGCGACTAGCTGTCTGTCTACCTGCGACTAGCTGTCTGTCTACCTGCGACTAGCTGTCTGTCTACCTGCGACTAGCTGTCTGTCTACCTGCGACTAGCTGTCTTCCTCTCTGCCTCAGACAGCCCATCTTGACAAACAGCTGTCATAAATGCCAGCATGCCTCTCCAGCATACATCTTATGCCCTGTTCCAAATGGCACCCTATTCCCTGCATAGTGCACTACTTTTGACAAGTGCCCTATGGGAATAGGGCCACTATGTAGAGAGTAGGGTGCCGTTTGGGACGCAACCCCAGAGCTACCAACGGGGCCTCTGAAAAGGACTCTCATGACTGTGTGACGCGTGCTCCTGGGCATGTGTGTTTCTGCAATGCTGTGTGTGTTGGCTCAAGAGCCACGTGTGTGTTTCCGTGGAGATGTCAGTGTAAGGATTTAGTGGAGAGAGATGCATCCTGTTTATACCTACATACGGTCTACTGGGAAGGAAGCCTGGAAGAGACACTTCTGACTGAGTCCTTAACTTACTGTTTAATTTTAATTTAATTTTACCTTTATTTAACTAGGCAAGTCAGATAAGAACATATTCTTATTTTCAATGACGTCCTGGGAACAGTGGGTTAACTGCCTGTTCAGGGGCAGAACGACAGATTTGTACCTTGTCAGCTCGGGGTTTGAACTCGCAACCTTCCGGTTACTAGTCCAACGCTCTAACCACTAGGCTACGCTGCCGCCCCACTGTTGAAGACAGACACATGAACAGACAGACAGACAGACAGACAGACAGACAGACAGACAGACAGACAGACAGACACCCTATATAATACCCTCATTTTGTTCAGGTCCATATGATACACTATATAGGGAATAGGGTGCCATATGATACACTATATAGGGAATAGGGTGCCAAATGATACACTATATAGGGAATAGGGTGCCATATGACACTATATAGGGAATAGGGTGACAAAATGATACACTATATAGGGAATAGGGTGCCAAATGATACACTATATAGGGAATAGGTGCAAATGATACACTATATAGGGAATAGGTGCCATTTGGAACACACAGAAGTGTGTCTCTGTCCTGTTCCGCCACCTGATGATGCGAGTGAGGCTCCCTCCTCTCTTCTCTTCTCTTCTCTCTCTTCTCTTCTCTCTTCTCTTCTCTTCTCTTCTCTTCTCTTCTTCTCTTCTCCTCTATCTCCCCTCTCCTCTCCTCTAATCTCCCCTCTCCTCTCCTCTAATCTCCCCTCTCCTCTCCTCTTTATCTCCTCCCCTCTCCTCTCCTCTTATCTCCCTCTCCTCCCTCTCCTCTAATCTCTCCCCTCTCCTCTCCTCTCCTCTCCCTCCCTCCCTCTCCTCTCCCTCCTCCTCTCCTCCCCTCTCCTCTCCTCTCCCTCCTCTCCTCCTCCTCTCCTCTCCCTCTCCTCCCTCTCCTCTCCTCCCTCTCCCTCCTCTCCCTCCTCTCCCCCCCCTCTCCTCTCCCTCTCCTCTCCCTCTCCTCTCCCTTCCTCTCCCCTCTCCTCCTCTCCTCCTCCTCCTCTACTCTACTCTACTGTACTCTCCTCTCCTCTGACAGAAACTGCTACTTGATTGATGAGGGTCCTTCCTGGGTA